>NC_056732.1:923016539-923049039 GCF_019279795.1 Protopterus annectens
AAATAACATACTGGGGAAGCAGCTTTTTTATTTATTTATTGACATTTGTTAACTGGGTTAGTCCAACTGGGCTTGTGGTCCATTTTCAGTGGAGACCCGAGGAGAAAAGTTCCAATAAAACAGATAAATACAGTTTACAAGATGAAATTCAAAAAGTAGTTACATATACAAATGTGTACATTCAACATATGGAGATTATACAGAGATAAAATTCTTAAGTCAAGGAAGTACAGATATTACTGGTTGAGCAGGGTAACTAAGTATATACATATTTACATCAAGTTCAAAGACAAACTTTAAAGAGTTTCAACAGTGGTGGTTAAATAACATTTGAGTAGTAAGCAATTACTGAGGGGGAGAAATGGCTATGTAAAAAGAGAAGGGGAAAAAACAGAAGTAGAGAGGGGGAGTTAAGTTGGGGCTTGACAGGGACAGGTTTTGGAGTTAAGTAGATGAAGTTTAAGTTTCTCTTTGAAATGAGATGGGTGTACTATACTGCATATTTCCCTAGGAAGTTTATTCCAAGCTTGGGCCATAGAGTACTTATATAGGTGTTCGCCCACTGATTTTTGGAATAATATATTTGTAGTAGATGCTGGTTAGGTACTTGAGGTACTGCAGCATTCACTCATTTTGAGTACGCAGCTTCCATCAGGTATGGGTCCTCAATGTCACACCAAGTAATGTTCTGTTGTCCAAGAAGTATGTCCATGACATTTGCCTGCTCACCTGCAACAGAGGAAGCCGTGGCTTGCAAACATCTTACAAACAATGGAATAGATCCCATATCCTAAAGGTAGCACTCAGGAGTGGGAGACATAGCCTTACCTTGCCATTGCATATACCATGGCAAACAGTGCAGACAAGCATGTATGTGACAATGAAGTATGGGACACCATTAATGTAGAAAATTAGCAGATGCCCATCCAAGACAGATGACAACACATGTTGCAAAGTGGTCATGGAGGCTGCTCAGAAACATGCAGCAACACTGAACGACTTGCAGGAATGTCCAGCAAGTAATGTCTGTGCTGAACCTGTGTCGACAATTACCTGGACTCTGAATAAGTGTGGCTTATGTGTTAGGGTAATCAGATGGAAGAGTTGTTCCACAGGAGACATCATCCAGGGCTCTCTACAGGTAGCATATGCATATCATCAAGTCTCCCAAAGGCATGTGTTGCAATGTGTAATGGTGTACCGAGACCAAGGCTGAAACCTACAGACAGTATTAATAAAGATACATGTGCTGCACAAGCAACACCTCACTCCACCTCAGGCTCACCAACCCCATCTGTACCTTGCTGGTGCCAGTGTACACCTTTAGGTTTACTGTTCATTAGCAGGAACTAGGCAGATAGACATGGTATTCTGAATTTGGGACACTGCAAAACGACACTCATGTGTGGCTCATAGTTGTCAAGCATCTGCAAAATGGCTGAAGATGGGAAGGGGTGTCATCGTGAAACAAAACAGTGAACTGAAGCATACATCCAAAGCTTGCTAAGAATGGCTGTATCTGAACACAGTCAAGGTCATGCATTGTGCCAGACATAATCCTGACTCCACAGCAATAGCAAAGGCACTGTGTGACCTCCAAAGGTGGTACACATGAGCTGGCCTTGCAATCTGGCAGAGTTGGAGGACATTTTTAGGGTGGAGTGACCAAATAATGGCAGGTGAAGATGGGCCATGCTAGTATACCCGTTCCAGGAATAGTGACTGCTGTAGTTCGCTTTACAGGTGCTGCAGCAAACCATCATGTTAAGAGTGTGCACACTTATGCAACCCACATATTGTATGCATCCCAATCAACATCTGCACAACTAACACATTTGTTTGATACTGCATTTGATTCCACAGGTCTTATGTCACATATCAGGTTTGTGTAATGTTAACATATGCAGTATTGTAGCCCATGGCATATCAGGGAAGAGGGTGGCATGTCAATAAGGGTGTGTACACTCCTCATAGGCACAGTAAGCTTTGAAGGTTGTCAGTATAATTGGATTTTATTGCTCATACATGCATTGATGATGATAAGATCTGCAAATCGGATGTCAGACATTCACTATTGACATCTGTCCTCATATCAACCCAAGTAAGTGTCAGACAAACACATAGGGCTGTGAGCAACAGAGCAAACATAACTGCCACACATATACACATTCAGCAATGGTGTGTACACTTGTGAGGTATGGTGCACAGTACATGGCAGGATGCTGAACAGGTGCACAGTAATACTGTGTACATGGGTGCAGTGTGTTCCAGGGGAAGGGACATCAACCTACTAACACAACTCATGCATCACAAAGATGTATAATGTTGGTAACTGGGATTGAGTATAGCTGCAGTTCATGCTGTTGAGTACCATTTGTCATGCATGTTGACAGTTGGGTAATGAGAGGTTTGTGTAGTATCCTTGTGCCACCTCACCTGTACGTGTGTTTGTGTGTGTGTGTGTGTGTGTGTGTGTGTGTGTGTGTGTGTGTGTGTGTGTGTGTGTGTGTGTGTGTGTTTAGAGGTAAGCAATGATGTACAGGTCTTAAAGTATGTTTTCTGTTTTCCCCTCACAGGTGGTGAGGTGGGTCAGGGTCCCTCTTGCAGGTGAACTATTGTTAGTATCCATACAGACTCTGACAATGATGATAGGTATGGTGAGGCACATGCGGGGTTCTCAGGGCTGAAGCTGTGCCATCGGTTGACATCCCATTGTTATTCACCCCATCCCCTCACACAGTCACATTGCCTACTACATACCCCATCACCAGTGGCCATAGATGAGGGACAGTTGGCGGGTGGTGGCATGGGACAGGACAGTGTGGTGACTATGGAAAGTGTGTCTGTACACAGCAGCCATAGCCAGATGACTGGCGAGGAGCCACACAGGCAGATGTACAGGGGTGCTCATAGGAGGGCTGCTGGCCATCATGCCCTTGGGAGAAGTGCCACAGCAAGTGTCACCAGACGCATGTTTCAGGCCATCATGGAAGCACAGGCATGTATAGAACATTATACCAGACAGGGTCTGAGGCTCCAAAAGGCTACTCATTCTGCTGTTATTGACAATATCCATGATCTTGCAGGTGCCTAGCATTATTTTGCAGAGGTCCTGGATAGACGGTTGGGTGAGATGGTATGAATCCTCGACCATGCAATGTCTGTGTTAGAGCATATGGTGGGGTAATGTGACAGCCAAGCCACATAGACGTAGGTCAGCAACACCAACAGGTGGAGGTCTATGTGGACGTGCAACAAGTCAGAGCTACACCCGTAGTGGCAGTATCAGCACCAGTACTGCAGGGGGGGGTGCTATTCACACTACAACACAGCAGGCTACGTGCATGTGTCCCTGGCCAGTTCCAACAGGGACCCAGATCCAGTGGACATTTGTCATCATCACGTAAGAGTACCATATCTGACCTTGTACCCAGTAGTGCCCATGGAACCCCTGACAGGCACAGTTCTTGTGCCCATGGCCAGAGACAGTGAACTGCACACCCTGACATGTACGGTCTGCAGCTTTCCAAGAAATCCCTGTATAGGGCAGCCATATGGCCGAACTGTGTGTGTACACACACACACACACACACACACACACACACACACACACACACACACAAATCAGGGCACCTCCATACCTGCACACACCACATATGCACAGCCCAGTTGATGACAAAACCCCCTAACACACACACATGTCAACCAAATGGCTCAGCTTAGGTCTCTGGCAAACCTACAACACACCCTTGTATATGATGATAACTGTGCCACATCCTTGTCATCCATACCATTGATGCAAGGACAGGCTAATATGGTTCTAATGCATAAGGTGAATGTACTAAGGTGTAGCAATGTAATGCTGTATAACATGTTTTCAGCAGGAAAGTTTAATGCTTGCATGTCAATATGTGTAGCTGTCCAGCCATGATGCATTATAGCTTTTCTTAACATTGACTGATAGTGGTCTCCATAATGTATTCAGTTTGTGTTGTAGGTGTCTATGTGTCAGCAAGATGTTGGTCTGGTGTTGTTTCCTACAAGGGGTATGGCACTGTGGTTAGACATTGACTGTGTCATATCCTGGGTACTGCTGAACACAAGTAACAGATCTGTTTAACAGTTACTGCATGTGCCACATGGCTGATAGGTCTGAGGGGTGCATACAGGTGAATGCATGGTGGCTGATGTCAGCAGCCCTTCAGTGGATAATGGTAAGTGTACTGTGTGGCACACAACACATGTTTGTGTATAACACACACACACAGGCTTTGGTGTTGATGCAATACACAAAGAATACTGTACACATGGATGTACTTAATTTTGCAGTGAACCCATTTTAGCCTATGTAATTCCACCAAGACAAAATAGGCAAAACATCACATCAGTAAATAATCAGTCTATTACTTTAATGCCATTGATGATGGTACTGGCAGGGTATATGTCCCCTTCCTCAATGTAGTACAATACCAGCATTGGTAAACATAGGTGTGCTGGTGTGTGTGGCACAGCCCTACACTTTGGAGGGTATGGGGTGGTGTAGAGCTACACATATTGTGAGTGAAAACTACTTAACCTGTTAACATAAACTGTCCAGTATTACAGCAGACTAAGTGGGGGGATACACACAACAATAACCCCAATGAGGGTGGCTGTGTCTACAACATAGACAACCAACTATATATACCAACTCCAGTATCACTGTACAGCTATACAGTGGGGAAGAGGGCATTTGCACATCTACTACTAGTTTTAATGGAATGAATTTCCACAACATGATTCCTTTGAAATGTTAGCATTTGCCAGTCAGTTCTCAGACAGATGACCTCCTGATAGAACAGGACCAAGAACAATGACATCTACCATAGTCTGTACAAAGGCCAAGTAACATATTCACAATACACGCTCTGTCAACAATCACCATACGTACACAGACCTCACTACTGTACACACTACAACAGAATGTCACAGTTTTGTCCTCAAATATAAGGCCTACTATACATAACATGTCTAGCAGTCTGATATCTTACTTGCTTGTTATCAGGTATAAGGGGTTGGAAGGGTGGCCTAATGGTTAAGGTGCTTCCCTTACAAACACAAGGTGCAGGGTTTGAGTCTCACAAGGGATAATTGGCTAGGCTTAAAAAGGCTCGCAAGGGCAGTTAGCTTAGTACTAACCTATGAAATTACCTATGAAAAATGTCAGTAAATAATGATGTGCTGTACATATTCACCTTACTGCATGACATATGGACAAAGGGTTGCAGATCTGGGAGGAACAGAGGCACAATCACAGGGCCAATACTGACATATTGCTGTGATAAACTGAGACATTTCCTGGTGTAACAGGGTCAGTAACTCACATGGATGTCACCATGTATTGACTGCAATCATCAGAGTATGCTAATGCATATCGAAAGATAGGAAATCTGTGAGTAACATAACACATGTAAGACTCCAAACTCTGGACAGTCTGCAGATAGCCCTAAAGGTGAGAGTTTCCTCAACCATATAACACTGTCATGCCAGACTTGAAATCAGGTAGAACCGCCATATCCACACAATCCCTGTTAAACCAACATTACTTCAAATGTAGAACAGCAATACTTACACTCTGTCACCATGTCTGGGACATCCCCCTCCTGTTTGTTGTCCTGTCTCCACAGTGTATGTTGCAAAAGGTATTTCCAACTATCCTCTGTAATGCTGTTTGTCAAACACCCACATGAACTCCTGCTCACAGTGAAGGAAAAGGGCCAACACCCACACAAAGTGCTTAGCTATAAGAGTGTGTTTCCATGCAATTGGCTATAAGAATGATACCACAGCTGTTCCACATGTAAATAGCAACTGGGGGACTGCAATTCATGCACATGCCATCAGCTGATCATGAGCATTCCTTACAAAACTCAAGCTTCTGCATATGCAAAACGGATGTACTTTTCCACATCAACCAGAGAGGAGGAGAGAGAGACAGAGAGAGAAACAGAGAAGAGACAAAGTAAGAAAGGAAGGGTGTAAGAGAGTAAGAGCCAAGCATATTTTGTATGATCCATGGGAGGGAGAGTGGTATCTAGGTACTATAACAATTGCCTATATTGTTTACTAATCCATACTGTCACATAGTAATTGCACATGGCTGTACACATTTATGGCTGAGGATTGCCTACAACAACCTCTACAGTGTTTGAAAAATGTTGGCCTCGTAATGTGGACAATGGGACACATAGGTCCTCAATATAATGATATAGCAAAACCCACACTGCAGTGGATACTGTCAGTACACACTCACCCCAACACAGATGGCACACGCACAAACACACACTTACCAGCACTGAGTTTCAACCCCCTACCTCACTATGTATTGCTGTTACAGTGTTATGCAGTTATTGCACGTGCCATGGAGCTTACATGTTGGGAAGCTGTTCAAAGGTATCTTTGAAGGTGAGTGACATCAGCAACAGTGTTAAAGAAGGGATAAGGGAAGTGTAGTACATGTGAATGTCCACAAAAACAGGTGTCAATGGAGACACACACACAGTCTGTCAGGGAAACACACACATCATCACAGCTGACAGGATCAATATTAAAACCCCTACCTAACTAGTTTGCTACACTACAGTATTATGCAGTTATCACAAGCACCACATAGCCTATACGGCTGATACATGGCCAAAGGGTTATTTCAAGGTGAATTACATCAGCAGGCACGCTAAAGTAGGCCAATGGGAGGTGTAGTGATTGTGAGTGGCTTCAAAATCATTAATCTCCACATACACAGACACACACATACACACACACACACACACACACACACACACACACACACACACACTTGCCAGTACTGAGATGCATAGGTTCATTTCTTCGCAGGTGTGTAGTAGATGAATGGGCCTGATGGCTGTAGAAGGCTAGGCAAAGGAAATACCTTGCTATCAGGCCACATGACAATGGTCTGCAGTATGGCTCAGGGGTGTAGTCCCTGGACTGGTCCCCACAGGTGAGTATTGTATTCACCATTCACTCATCTGGGTTACTACTGTGGGTGGCCAGTGATGTACACTGCTTCCCATGTATGTGATCTATATTCCATAACATGGACAGTGTCTGGATTGTGCACAAGTCCCACACGCATGTTCTTTGACATGTGGAAGTGTATTTGAGGTCTCTGGGGCATGTTGTGTGTACAGATTGTTGTCTTCTCATGTAGCATTCCTGACCTCATTTGGGGAGACCTGGCTATAGAACTGAGGCTGTGCTTGCACCTAATATGACAGTATGATACAGGTATGCAGTGGAGTTAGTGGCGTCTGTCCATACAGGTATGTGTATAAGGGATGGTATTCCCTTTGTGGGGTACATTTGCAGACTCTACAGTTATTGCAGGCGTCCAGTGGGGAACATAACAAAAGGACCACTGTAAGCATTTATTTGCCTACTGTAGGGATGGAATATGGTGCCATGTCATTTTACTTGCTGGATAACACACACTCAGTCAGGAGATGTAACACATCACAGTACTTTCTGATGTCAGTGGCACTGTTGTGGTCAACAGGCATGTAGCCCACTGCAATTACACAGTGGTTACTATCAGTGAGGTAATATGCAGGGAAATACAAATATAGTGGTTGTTGCCTAGCCAAGTCTGACATGGGTGGAGACTGTTCTCTGAATAATACAAGGGTTGCATATATTGTTCCCAGATCCATAATGTCACATGTAGGGCTATGGATTGTCTACACCAGCCTCTCTGGTGTTTGACATCTGTTGTCCTTGTAAGATAGACATTGTGAGATATAGTAGGTCCTCAATATAATAATTTAACAAAACCCACCCCACAATGCATCCTGTTATTACACAATCACAACAATCTCCACACAGGATACTGATAACCCCCCCCACACACACACACACACACACACACACACACATACACACACTTGCCAGTACTGAGATTCAAATCCCTACTTAGCTATGTATTGCTACTACAGTGTACCGCATTTATCACATGCACCACAGAGCTTATTGGATGGCCATTATCCCAAGGTACTTCTAAGGTGAGGAACATCACCAGCCCTTGTAAATACTGGCATTGGGTGAAATAGTGGGTGCGAGATCCCAAAAATACTTTTACCCTAATCACACATTTACATTTGCCGGTGAGGGTCAAACCTATAACAAACAATCTTTACAGACCATTATGTTACACATTTACCACATGCACCAATGACCTGACATGGTTTAAGGTTGGCAACAGGTACTTGTAAGGTGGACGATATCTGCAGGTCCACTAAAGTCAGGCTCTGAGATGTGTATTGGCTGTAAATGGGGCCAAAATCTTTGGGGTGCACACATACATATGTACACACACAAACACTTGCCACAGATGAGATTCAAACCCATACATGTGTAGTTACTGCTACTACATTGTTCCACATTTATTGGACGCACCACGGAGCTTATAGGCCTAGCCCTTGTCCAAAGGGGTATTTCAAGGTGACTGACATCAGCAGGCTTGCTAAAGTAGGGCAATGGGAGGTGTAGTGACTCGGAATGGCCTCAAAATCATTAATCTCTACACACACACACACACACACACACACACACACACACACACACACACACAGAGTTTCACAGTTGCCATGTCTGGAATTAGACCTCCTACCTAACTAGTATGTTACACTATAGCATTACACAGTTATCGCACACATCACAGAGCTTATAGGGCTAGCCCTTATCCAAAGGAGTATTTCAAGGTGACTGACATCAGCAGACTTGCTAAAGTAGGGCAATGGGAGGTGTAGTGACTGTGAATGGCCTCAAAATCATTAATCTCTACATACACAATTTCACAGTTGCCATGTCTGGGATTAGAAGTCCTACCTAACTAGTACATTACACTACAGCATCAGACAGTTATCACATGTGCCATGGAGATTATGGGGGCTGATAACTGGCCAGAGGGTTATTTTAAGGTAACTGACATCAGCATGAGTTCTAACATGGGCTATGGGAAGTGCAGTGTGTGTGAATGGGCCATAAACCATTCCTCTGGAAACACACACACAACACTCAGTCACACACAACTTTACATTTGACAGGACTGGGTATACAAATGCTAGAGGAATACTGATTTGTACTATCATGTTACACAGTTATCACAAGCACCACAGGCACTATAAGGCTGAGGTCTACCAAAAGCAAATGTCTACAGTGATTGACATCAGCACATCATGTGTGGTGGGTGGGACAGGCCTCATGATGGCAATCTATTTGTCACTCTCTGCCTCTCTCTTCCCCACATCTGTGTGTGTGTATGTTTGACCTATTATAGTGTGTTGGCCTTGGATATGTGTGAGTATTACTATCCAATGTGTGTGCAAAGCATGAATGGTGTGCAATGTGGTATGCGTGCACAGACATCTGTGACTGACAGATATGTATAGTCCACTGTTGTTGTCAGACATGAGCTTCATTTCTCTAAGTGTAGGAGCATGCCCAGTATGACCTTTTGTATTGAGTGTGAATCCATTCCAGGTAGTTTGTACTCCAGTGCAGGAGTTTGTGTTCTACACCTATAGCTAGCAACCTATTTCTGCGGGATATCTGTAGAGAGGTTGATAATATGGAGTCACAATAGGCAAAAGATAGTTGGATACTGTAACTATTGCTGTCTGTACTGCTTGTGTTACATGGTTGGTGTTAGCAGAGATATTCATACATGTGCTGTTTTACACTGTGATGTATTATGTCATCAACTACCAACAGATATGCTTATTTTCTCACAGTTATTTCCTGGGAAATACAAGATGAATGAAGCTGTGTCCAGTATTGTGGTCTGCAGCCTACATATTCTTGTACAGTCATGCCATTCTGGAGGGGTAGCTACAGACACTTGCTGATGGATCTGTGTAACTGGTCCAGCACCTTGGTACTGTGGTGGCTAAGGATCCCCTGCTTGTAGATCTATCGACGTAACAGAATGGCCATGTCCTGCTGTGGCCATACCTCTCAGCTGTACAGATTCACCCAGGTTACCCAGAGGCAGGGCTCATATATCTAGTCAGTTCCCCTTCACATTGTGGTTTATGAGCAGGTTTGTAGCTACCCATTACTGGGTTTGCAGGCAGGGGTAGTATGAGCACACATCAGAGTTTCAGACTTCACACACTCCATGGCATCCATGCTTCTACATTCCCCACTCTGTTATTCTATCCTCTTCCTAACATCATGCAAATGATATCTGCAATGCATCCCTACAGTTGTCCCTTCATCCCAGTGTTATTTAGGGGTTAGTCCACAGTTCATGCAGTAGGACATGGTGGGAATGCTACTGGGACATGTCGACATGACCTTGCATTTATGTTCTGTGGACTGTGTTAAGTTGTTAGTTGGGATCCCATGAGATAATATACATTGGCAGTATGGGTGAGGCCCAGGCCTTTTACAGAGGACTGTAGGGTGTTTGATAGTTATGCAGGCCATCTGTAGCAGGCCAGTGCATTCTGTCACTCCTACAGTCCCAGGCTTTGAGCCATTGGATTCCCCATGGGGTGACAGGGTAAGTGTGCAAGGTGTTAATGGCAATAGTTCCTGTCCATATTAATCCATTGGTCTGGATGCTGGCAGGGTGCTGCTTACAGCTAGGGAAATACCTGCATAGGACACCTCTTCAGCATGCTGCCTTCTGTGGGTATTCCCATGCAGAAGTGGGGGCCATATGGTACTCATTCTCGACAGCAGGGATATGACCTGTGATAAACCTGTGGGTGATAGTGGGGTGAGCTGAGTGCATGTGTGATATGGAGGTTTCTTGCAGCTGACTCACAGATATATCTGGGACTTTCCCTTTATGCTGCCTTGTGTGGGGACATAGGCATTCTCTCATTATTTCATAACCGTGCCTTTTGTGTTCTGCCAGTGGTTGGCCAGAATACATCAGTATTCCATACTACACAGACAACTAATGTGATGCTAACCTGTATGTACAATTCCAAAGATGCGTGCAGTTGACAGTTACATTTTATGTACTCTGTCTATTGTACTTCCACCTGTGTACTGTGTTTATGTTTACGTCCACATTCATGGCATGTCCATCTTTCAGATGGTGACAGATATCGACATCTGAACAATGAGTATGGATGACTGCTAAAGTGGGTCTTACTGGGATGCATTGTAGTTGGCACTGCAGTTGTCAGAACATGGCCCTGCCATCGACAGTACTGGCCATAGGCCACCAGGACACAACCCTCCATGCCTACATGCTGACCACTTCCACACAATGTACAACACACAACAACCTAATACACAGTGCCCTGCATATTGTACACATGCAACAATCTATCCTGTAAATTGGGCCAGCTCAGGTAATCTGTGCTCCACTGTTATTAACCCCATTCGTACATGTTACTGCATTTCTGCATAGGATTGTGGGGGGGCACACCTGACAATTGTAAACATTTGTGATGACTGTACTGGTATTTCAGGTACTCTGTTAGCTTCCATTTCATTTTGTATTCTGACCTATCATGCAGACTACAGGCATATCAGTAGAGTACAGATCTTAGGTTTTATTGACCTACATTTCATTTTCAGACTTCATACCCTGCAGAACTAACATACAACTGCCTGATCTGTTGTAGTCTGTCTGTGTAGGTCTGGAGGGGGGCCGTTATTCATTGCCATTAATTGGAGGCCTTAGCACAGCCTTTCTTTATGGTCTTCTACACCTGTCCTGCTGGCTGAGGCTGTTGTTGGGTATGTGAACCTCACTGACATGCATGTGTGTGTCCTATGGAAACACATTTGGGCCACAACATGTACTGCAGTAGGATTTGTCACCTTGTCTATACTGCCTACTTTGTTGACACTAGTATTTGTCATGGATTCCATGCTGCCCATATAGGTGTCCTCTATCTGCTGCCATCTCATTCAGCCACCCAATTCCTTTGCATGCTCACAAAACATACTACTCCATTCAACAATTGATAGGAAGAGTGAGTTACTTGTGGCTGTGCCAATATTGAGGATGGTGCTGGAGGGCTGACTATGTTGGATGCACATAGTACACTCCCTATACATGGTAAAGCACAGGTAGTGTCATGTTTGGCACCCCTTTTGCTGTATGTGCGAGTCAGAGAGAGGTGTAAATCCCTGGGTTCCTACCATGTCAGTGTATGTGCTATGCTTTGCCTCTTTGACAAAGCCTGGGCATACTGGGGACACCTCCTTCTGCCTACATGGGCAGGCTCAGGTTGTTCCTCCTCCGATTCACTCTGTGCCTGTGCTGGCCTTGGCAATGGTGGGGGGCTGTGTGGCCCTACCCCTTGCTGTTCCTACTGCAGCTGTTTCCGCAGGATCATATTGTGTAGCATGGCACATACAATGAAAATTTGTGTACATGTAGCTGGAGAGTACTGCAAGGCTCCACCGGATATGTCCAGGCACTGGAACCATGACTTGAGCATCCCAAACATATGCAATATTATGATTCTCATTTGTGCATGTGCCCCATTATGGAGTTCATGTTCGGGTATGTGTGCATTTCTGATGGATGTCATCAGTCACGCCTCCAGTGTGTAACCAGCATCCCCCACTAGGTGGTCATATTGGTGTTCCCATTGGCAAATCTCTGGTACAGCTGTGTCACATGCCAGATGTGGGAGTCGTGATAGCTTCCAGGGCTGCCAGCACACACATTCATTATAATGCCCTGGGCATCACACACGACCTGGCAGTTGATGGAAGGAAAGGCCTTGCGGTTTATGTAGACCCTACCCCTCTCACCAGGTGGTGCTTTGATGTGTATGTGCATGCAGGCTATAGCACCCACTACCTCAGGGTATTCTGCTATTTGGTGGAAGAGACGCATATTGCTGGTCAACACCTCATGGGTGTTGAGGAAATATATGTGCTCACTGGTATGTGCTAAAATGGCATCCAAGAACTAGTGCAGTACCCTGGATGCTGATGCCTGTGAGATCACCATGATATCACCAGATGGCCTTTGGAAGGTACCTGTGGCTAGTATTCTTAAGCCTACACATACCTTGGTATCCACTGGGATGGGTTCCCCTCTGTTTACTCTGTGTGTGAGGCATGGCTGGCATAGCTCAACAATCTGCTGTAGGATGTCCCTGTCCACCCTATAGAGCTCCACTATCTCTAGCTCATGTAGCCCCTTGTAGGTTACCCTGGGTCTGTACACTCTTCTCCTTCTCCTCACTGTGGGTTGGTCATCAGAATTCTCATCCTCACCACCCTCAGCCTCTTCCACATATTGATGTATGAGAGCAACAGCAGCCCCTATCATTTTGTTAGTTTTGTCAGGTAAAACTACCCTGTCTGTGTACACCAGTCGTGTAGTGTTTGTGGGAAAAACCAGAGTAAAAGGTGTTTGCATAGTTTATAGTAGTGTGCTGGTCTGGGCTGCTGCCTGTGTAATTGGCTGATTCTGATACATTTCACCTGCCAGCTATGCTAGTTCTCCTTGATTGCCTTCCTACTGCTGTTTCCCCTTCCCATTGCCTTCCCTTTTAAGCCCCGAGGAGCGCCGCACATACCCAGTGCTCAGATGTGAACAGAGCTGCTATTTCCTGTTTTTTTTTTTTATTTTGTTTAAGATCTGGTGCGCGGTGCACACAGCTGTTTAGGCAATGTAAACACTGCTAGGCAGCTTTAGTTGTGCTTTGCTAAGGACTAGCATGGGCCACAGAGCTCCAATAAGCTTACAGCATGCATGACACTCCCCCCCTTATGAGGTCATCTACCTCTTAGGCTTGTACCATGTTGTTGCTGCACTTACACAGTTGGGTGCTAGCTAATGCTGAGGGGAAATCTGTGATTCAGTATCAATCCTCTCATTTGCATAAAACTGACTGCTAATACATGGTTACAAGACTGACACTCAGCCTTCCCCCTTAGCAACCACTATTCAATGATATTGTCTTCTGCATGCCATTGACTATTATGGCAGAATGCTGATTTTGGTTTAAAAGCTTATTTTCAGGCCAACCCCATTTGCGCACCTCTGCCCTACTCTTAAACGGCCAAAATTTGTATAATTTTGCAACCATTTACCATGCCAATGGCCATCTACTTGGCCATTGACATGCCTACTACATTGAATACTTTCTTTGGAGCTGTCATGTCTCTGTTTTATAATTTGCAGAAATGTATTTGGTTAGTAGCCAAATACATTTCTGCAGGTTAATCTATTCCTGCACAGATGCCTGCCTGCTTCCTGGATCACTAATTCACCTCATTTTCATGGTTTTCACCTGCAAATGGGGTAATTAGCATACAGGAGCTGTGTCCATGCAGGAATAGTGTAGGAGCGCTCGTGCATGTCCTGGGAGCTTATTTCTGGAGCTTGCTGAATCCCGGGGCATGTTTCCCAGTTATATAATGTAGTATTAAGCTATTTATCTAGATTCATGTCACCATGTAAAATATTCTGTATCCATACTCAGATTCAACAGTAACTTTGTAAGTATACCAAAAACTGCAAAAAAAAAAAAATTCAGAAAGTAAACATTGCCTATTCCCGATTGCTGTATTGCTCCAATTATAGACAACTAAACAAGCAGGAGATAAAATGCCCGCCACAAAAGGGCTAAGTTTGTACTACACATGATCCACAGCTTCTATCACTGCCATTTTGTTGCTCAACCTGAAATGGGCAAGCCCTGAATTTAACTTGGCTAGGCTTGTAAGGGCCCTAGAGTCATTAGCCTAGTAACCTCCTATGATCCTATGAATGGTCCCACAGAATATAAAAGTCAAACTTTGTGCTTCTTATTGTTTTCATAAATCTGTTAACTGCAGTTGCAATATAATACCAGATAAACTGCTCCAGGTAAAACTCTAAACAAATTACAATGATAGTTAATAACGCATTGCAAATTCTCTCCCTAAAAAAATCAGCAAACATGGCTTGTTTACTCTCATTTGAGTGAAGTAAGAGTAATCAGCATGTTACCTTTTGGAAGGCCATTCACTGTCACTACAAAACCCATAATATGTCTATCTGTTTTAATTGATGTTAAATGGGGTTAGTCTACTGGTAGATGAACTTTGATTTCTCTACTGTCACTTGCTTGAGGCCTTTTTTGGGGTTAATTTCTCCTGTCTTCAAGTTGATATGACTATGGAGTTGGTATATATAAGTTCAGGGGGATGGTGCAGGCTTGACTCCCACATCAGATTGTGCAGGGCACATTGCTTCTCTTCAACAAATACTTAAAATATGTTTTCAGAAGTTTATTGGAGATTAGAGTTTGGGGATTCTGATTATTGAGGGTTTTATCTTCGATTACTCCTAGTGGAAGCATTAAATAGTCTGGTTACATTATAAGTGTCATTGCTGAAACATCATTTTCTTAATTATATATCTTTTAATTACACTTGAGCAGCTTATTACTTGTGCTTTTCTGTTTTGGTATGAACTGACTTTGAAGCAAAACCTTTCCTGGTCATACTTGAAAACAGAAGCCTTTTTAACTGGTCACATATTATGACCAACTATAACAAACTAATTAACTCATCATCAACAAGACAATTATTTATTAAATTAGTTAAAACTGTTTAACAAGCAAAGTGTTGATCAACATAGGATGGGAAGTAGAAAAAAAAGACCATCTGAGAAAAAAATACATTTTTTCACTAAATGCTGTCATATGGGAAATGATATATTCATTTTATTCTAGCATTAGCCATTAGTGCAGACACAACAATTTTCTCTAAAAAGGTTGATTTGCACGCTGTGACTGAACATGCTGCGACTGAACATCTGAGAAAGATATGGAAAAGTTGAAAGGAGCTTATGGTGCAGAAATTGAATAATAAAACAGCTTGCAGGATAACCAAGAAAGGATTACTTTGTGGCACTGGAGAAGTCCAGCAAAATATAATGCAGGATGGTAAATAAAGTATTTGACAATCATTAGAAATCCTCTAGAAAGAAGTATTAGCTGTAAAAGAAAACATTGGTCTCTAATGCAAGGGTAGTAGATGACATCTTATCTTGTGCATGCACTTCTGGAGAAATGATATCCACAATGTCACAAGTTTGGCATAGGTAGGTCAAAGTTCAGTAATTAAAATAAGATGGCTTACAAAAGGTAACGTTACTTAAACCAAATAGGAATGCCATATAGTAAGGAAGGGGTGGGTTAATATACACACACCCATATATTATGTGTGTGTGTGTGTGTGTGTGTGTGTAACCCCCCCCCCCAAAAAAAAAAAAACAACAACAAAAAAACAGCCAAGTTAGTGTTTTCACTGCCTCATGGGCCTTCAGTACAGGAGTACAGGAGGTTTATATATATATATATATATATATATATATATATATATATATATATATATATATATATATATATATATATATATATATATATATATATATATATATATATATTTCCATGTAGATATTGATATATTTGTTTTATGAGTGTGCGCTAAGAAGAAACAATGACATGTTATTTTTCAAATTTTCCAGACTAGCTATACCAAGCACATTATAACGAAAGAAGGGTAAGCTTCTAGGCAAAGAGGGAAGCCATTAAGAAATTCTACCTAGGCATCTTGATGCAGTCAGCTATGTTAACAGAGATGACTATTCATACTGAGCAATGGAAAAGAGAGTGCTGACTGAGATGTGTAACTGCATAAAGCGGCTGTGCCTGTACTTCTGTCCACAATGTGTAACTGCATAAAGCGGCTGTGCCTGTACTTCTGTCCACATAGCAGGAGGCAGATGTTTTTCACAGCTGCCTGTATAAATAACGGTACTGTGAGAATTAGATAATGAGAGGGTGCCATTATAACTCAGTATTATAACGTCTTTCTATTTCAGGCATTCATTCAAGATGAGTAGTTTACTAATAGGAAGAATTCTACTCCATGTAATTAAAACTTTTAATGGCTTCAGGCAGTGTTCCATATTTCTATGATTATTATGCTTTTCATTAAATATGATGCCACTGACAGTTTAATAAGAATATTAATTTGTAAGAACAAACTGTGTGTCTGCAGATCTGTAATAATAGCAGGCACCTTTTTGTCTTCTCTACTTTCTCATAAAATGTTGCAGGGCTTTGATAGATAGCTTACATTTGACTGGATGTAATAGAACATGTGCATAAAGTATTAACATACATAGTATTAACTAGTTGTCAATACAGAGTAAAACCTGGAGTTTAGGGTATTAATTGGAAGCTGGCATACAACTCATCTAACCCAAATTGTGCGGTATTTCACTGAAGGATAAGAGTTTACATTTTCTGTGAAAAGCAAATTTAAAAAATTGTCACCAAACAAGTATAATTCTCTAGTCATTTAAAAAAAATAGATTTCAGACATTAGGAGGTAAGTTATGAAAGGCTAACCAATGACAACTGAGTGAACTGACTGAAAGTAAAGCTATTTAATGCTATGAAATACTGACATTTATCATGGTGGATAAATTGATGATTTTAATGCAGACTACATTCTGCTTAATTCCTTTGCCATTTAAAAAAAATAGATTTCAGACATTAGGAGGTAAGTTATGAAAGGCTAACCAATGACAACTGAGTGAATTCACTGAAGTTAAAGCTATTTAATGCTATGAAATACTGACATTTATCATGGTGGATAAATTGATGATTTTAATGCAGACTAAATTCTGCTTTTCTTTGAGAAAAGTGTTTGATTAGAAAGCATTTTTATTTATTAGAAAATAAATGCAAAATTATTTTTAAAACATCTGCTTTATATAGCAACTTTCCTACGCAATCTCGAGGAGAAGGTCCTCAAGTACCAGTAGCTTGCATTAAAAAAATGTTGAACAGCATGAGGATGAATGCTTTTCTCCATAGGAAATCCTTGTCGGTATGAATTGTAAGAACATGGTGAGGATGAGTCACTTTTAGGGAGATTTCCCCCTTTTTTGTGTTAGTATGGAGTTGATATATTTAAGTTAAAGGAGTGTGGACTGCTTTCCTCCCTACATCAGGAGGTTTATGAGTTCTTGTACCCCCAAAAAAAAAAAAAAAAAAGGAGTTTTTCATGTATTTAGTTTTCAGGCATTTTTTCATTCTTTTGAAGCATCAAATTTCAGAAAATGTAATGTTTCATAGAACCGTATATCAGTAGGAAAAGTTAAATTTATCAATTTAATAATTCAACCACCATACCCACTATTACAAGGTAAAACATCCAATGACCAACATAAAATTTGCTGACCAATGCACCACCCTGTTAATGAAATTCAATACATGCACAATGCCAACACATCCATAAAGGCACTGTCCCCCAGATTATAACCCAACCAACCTCCATTTACCAAATGCAAACCCTCACACAAAACTTATCTTGTCAGTAGCCACAATCGGCCAGTCTTCACGTTATCATCCTTACCCCAACCCTTCAAATATATGACTCACCCTCACAGGCCTGTAAAATCACAATACCCTGTTAACTGTCCAACTAATCCACCTTGACCAACTGAACTACTTTACCTTGTTCCCAAGCTTAAACAAAAATCTTGTAATGCCTTACCATATACCTATCAAAAACTCACTTGACAATGCCAGGAGTTCACACCAGTGTCCTATTGTCCAAATCAAAATTAACCCTTTCCCCACAACTTCTACTAAACTTTCAACTCCAGACAGCTGCAACTCCAAATAGTAATCTTCCTTGTCCCAACATCCTTTTATCATGTACCTCCCTCGTCCAAACATCTTATCATCCTGCCAGCCAACAAAGACATCATAAAAAATCCCCAAACTTGTTTCACTCTGCACTTCACTTACGTTATCCTCACTGGTCCCCATATTACTCACAAACCACATTAACTCTGACATGCCTTAATGAGCTGCTAATCATATAGTGTTACCTGCAACCTCATTATGCACCACTCTACTGCAGAAACATCTACCCCAGCAGAATCCATCACCTAGCCAGACTGCTTCATTCAGGCCATTGACTGATGCCTGATCTGTGTTTCCCCATCTGTGACCTCATTGCTCACAACTCCAACAGTCAGAGCAGTTACCGCAGCAACATCCATCACTGTCCAAGTCAACTACCTTCAGGCCCTGACTGATGGCCAATCTGCACTTCCCCATCTGCAAAAGAAAAGAAAACTGTAAATCCTCTGCACACACAAAACAAAACTCAGATACTGCCAAGGGCCTACCTTGTTCAACTGCAAAGTTGCTATTCTGCCCCACAACCCCCATCCTCAGTAACCTGGACCATTATGTCTCCCAAAAAATCCTTTCACCAAAGAAGAAACATACTGCCACAGAACAGCTTTATGACACAAACAGCAGTAACTGAAGCTATGCCTTTAGATTACCTTATTAAAACAAAATGTAAATCTATCTATCACTTGAGTATGTCAGACTAAACACCGCAGTTTTTTTTTTAAATATATATATATATATATATATATATAGATATCTTCCACCTCCTATCTTGCATCCATGGTGTGAAAGGAAATGGTTCTCCTATGCCGAATCAATCAGAATGCATGCCCCTCACAACGAGTATAACATTCACCTACAAACTGACTGATTCACAATATACAGTGCCAGTAATTTACCCAGTACTGCAACATGGACTGAGCAATATCCCACAACTACAAAGGGCAAAATCATAACAACAGAACTAAATTACCATCACAGTTCCCATATTACTCTCATAACTTAAAAAGAGGCAAGACTAACAGGCTGTTTGTTAGCATGCATTTCTGAAAAATATGAGGTCAACTTAAATGCAGCTCAACAACTGGCGACCCCCCCATAATAAATATAAATAAAACCATGCACTAGCCCCCCACCCTCCCCCACAATGGTTAAAACATCACCACCAACCATTATACAGAGTGACTACAAAAAGCATTCCCCATCATGCCAACTCTCATTGCAAAACTCTGACAACAACCAATACAATCTAGTGCAATAGTCCAGAATACAGACAAATCTAAACACCGCTCCTCATTTACAAAGTTATTAAACATGTTACCCCACAGTTCTGGATCACCAGTAAGTCTGAAACACAAGGGCATGTAGACTTCACTCCATTGCAGCCGTCCCCCCAAGATATGACATGCCTCATAACTCTTTCAATGCCACCCCACATGTCTCCCAAGAAATTCCAAAGCATCCTACCACCCAGCAACTAAAACTCTAAACTTGCTGCCAGCCAACCACAAGCACCATGAGCTGCATATGAAACCACAATTCATTCCATGCTGGACCTGATCCGTACCCCTAACTTCCATCAGTTCCCAACAACTTGTTTAGGTATATAATAGAGAGCAGTTTGTAAAATAGTGCAGCAAGTCAATAACTCAATCCTGGACCCTATACATGCAAGCCCAAATACAAACTGCCTGGCCAGAGACACCAAAACTTACCTCTCAACACAAATGCTGGACAAACCTGACCAAAAAAAAAAAAAAATAAGGGGGGTGGGCAAAGGCCCAAATTAAAGGACAAGTTTTAAATCTTGCTCTTTTAACTTAAGCTGCTGCTAGAATAACCTGATTGATGTTAACATGCATTTTTTCCCAGGATCTGACTTCTGAAACACAAACATAGCATTATGTATATAGTGACCTCAATACTCAAATCAACCCAGTGAGGGATGACACAACAAAAGAAAAGCAAGCAGGTGTCTACGCAACAGCAACCCCCAAAAAGGAGCCACAAATTAAGTCATTTTGAAGGAACCTGTGCCTGCAACATTGCTTATATTTAAGGGGGGTCTTGTGGTTAATCACCCTTACCCCTGTGAACCATTCTAAAAGTAGTCAATTACCCCTTATAAACATCAAACTCTGCAGAATGTGGCTGTAATCCAGACACCTACCCTTATGAGTTATTTCAAAATTAGCCAGTTACTCCTTGTGAGAGTCAAGCCCCACACATTGTACCTGTAAGACAAGCACCTTAACCATTATGCTATCCTCATCTCTCTCTATGGTAAAACAAGAAAAACGGCTCAGGAAAAATGCCAGCGTCCACAAACAAGTATTTAATAAAATCAATGCCCTTTAAAAACCAATGTTGTGATGGAAAAAAGTCCAAAATAAGCCAAAAAACAAGAATCAACAAATCCAAATGTAAAGCGCTTTTCGTCTGTTAATATAAACAGACTTCTTCAGACAAATGCACTCTGTAAATCAAAGGGAATTTAAATGCAGCACAAGTAGTCACATGACAGATGCTACTTAAAGTTAACTCTTTCAGAGTCAGAGCAGTGCTGACTTGCTTTTCACCTTTTAAAGAGAAAGACAATATGCAAAAATCAAGAAAACCTAACAACAAGTAATTTGAGTTAAACACAGTGGTTCAATGTGTTTCATGCATTGCATTCTAGTTATTATATTTAGTTTATATTAACCAGATTGATGTTTACATTTGGATTTGTTGATTCTTTTTTTGCTTATTTTGGACTTTTTCCATCACAACATTGGTTTTAAAGGACATTTATTGTAAGCATCAAACTCTGCAGATTGTGGCTGTAATCCAGACACCTACCCTTATGAGTTATTTCACATCAGTTTTTTGTTCTTTGTGGTCCTCTCTATGGTAGGTAGGCAGATCAAATATTCTCTGACGTATTGAAAACAAGAAATACATAGCCATTACTGCAATTCGCTTGTTTCAGCAGCAGTTCCTACTTTCATTCGGGGTATTTTTCCTTTTCTTTTTTTTTTTGAAATATATAATCTACATACTGGTCACCTTGGTGCCATTCACTGCCGCAACTGTGTGGCAGACAGCCATTACTCGCAGGTGCCACACAGCCCATGAAACACATACATTCGCTTCAGACACTCAAAATTCTCCCCTCCCCACAACAATCAGCACCCCACGATCACTCAAAGTGGGAAGGAGTACTCTGCCTTGAAAACCCACGTTGAATTACATTATAAAACAAAATGGGCGCTCTAACTTTCTAAACCTTCCAAAATTGATTAACTGATGCACCCTATGTGAAGTGCACCACTGTTCCCCAATGCGAAAGTAAAATGAAACACTTGCCCTCTCAGTGTTCATATAATTAGAACAATACCAATGACATTTAAGCAAACGAAACTCCAAGTGCAGCACCAATCTTCTTCTTCTTCTTCTTCTTCTTCTTTCGACTGCTCCCATTAGGGGTCGCCACAGCAGATCAACTGTTTCCATTTCTTCCTGTCCTCTGCATCTTGCTCTGTCACACCAACCACCTGCATGTCCTGTCTCACCACATCCATAGCCTTTACCTGCCTTCGGGCATGCCTTCCCCCTCTTCTCCTCCTTCAGCCAACAGTAGCCCAATTTCTGCCAGCACCCTGTTGGCCAACAGTACTGGTGGCATGCAGCACCAATCTCATTTAACAAATGGTGTTAACAATATCCTGGGTAGCAGTTAAGCATACAAACCATGTATACATGTGTGCTTAATATCAGAGTGTCAGCACTGTAAGTATGTAGAAGACATTTCTCACCTCTCCAGCTGTGATGGTACTGCAGTATAGCTGGGAACACCAGGCCCTGTATCAGCATGCAACATATGAAGGGTACTAAGTATTTCAGTCCTTGAAATGCTGATAAGAGCATCTTTGACCACAAAATAAAACAAGTATTTCTACATTTATTTTGTGTTGAGAAGGAAAATCAGTAAATTGAAACCTAACACCCTTCAACGTCTCAGCCACTAACTAATTGACCGGTCTGCATTTGCACAAATTGACTGAGGGTGATCAAGTGCAAGAGTTAGATGTCCGCCATCACTGTGCAACTGCCGTCACTGAGGAAGTGCCACCACTTGCTTTATATCTGCATACCTGTAATGTACAGTGCTGTTCTCACTCCACAACTGCTGAAAAATAACCACTTTAAGAAGGCAGCACAACCTCTCTAGGAAACACTCTCCTTAAACGACCATACCTCCAAAGCCTAGACTCTCTCCACTCTTTTTATTTTTTATTTATTTATTTTTTTATGTGATGAGAAACAGCGGATACTGTGAGGCAGAAGTGTCGAGCTCCATGAAAACCTGGATAGCTAACTGGTAGAATAGGCACGGTCTGTGAACAGTAACCACCACTAATCCAAGCAGACACCAGAAAAAGCCCGCAAAAGAGTAACCACTGACAAATCCAACTCAAGCAAATGCACGTGAAAAACACTTGTGTATCCAGGCAGCCAAGTGGAACATGCAAACAGCATGGCCTGTAAGCCAAATAAGCCCACTGTAATCACTGTGCTCCAAAATTGAACATTTGAGAGGTATGACAAAACCTTACCTACATTAAAATGCATTCACTCAAATCCCAGTAATGAAAGGGAAGTTCTGTTTTTATTTTCTTTTTTTGTTTGTTAAACAGAGAAAAGGGAAGGAGATGGACAGATTTGAAATAATAATTAATTGCTACAAATCTCATCTCTCTCGTCTACATCTCTATTCAAAAAGCAACGTAAGGAATATCTCCTAACTCACTGGCTATGCCCTTGCACAAATCCTGACTAAAACTCTCCTCCTTCATTTTTTATGCCTAGATTTTCTTGATACTCTCATCCTATCTCCTACCAACTGCTGTGAATATGTGATTTTCAGTCTACTAAAGTTACTACTAACACTGCCTTTCCTTAATCTGCTATTGAGCTTAATACTCACTTAGCATGTGCTCTTCTTGAGAAACAGAACTCTACCTTAGTTTAACCTGCCACAGAGCTTAAACTTGCTTAGCAAGCTCTACCCTAGCTTCTTTTAAGAATGATTGCTTGTACTTAATTGTAAACCATGTTAGTACTATGATGTCATGCAACAATCTTGTTGTTCTACTTGTAATGATGTACTGTGACTTTAACTGTAGTGGAGCTTTTCTCCCCGGGTCTCTACTGAAAATGGACATGTGTCCAGCTAGACTAGCCCAGTCAACAAATGTAAAATAAATAAATAAATAAAATAAATAAATAATAACTACCGATTATTAATCCTATACACTGAACAGAGCCTTTCCTCATGTAAGCCTACCAAGCTCACATCCCACAATGGGTCTACCTGAAAACGCCGAAAGTCCACAACGCCGACAACGAGAACACCGACACCGGAAGATCGACAACGGAGATGATCAGAAGGTGAGTATCCCGATGCTGAGAAAACTGACATGTTAAGGTAATTGTGTGATAGGGATGGACATTAGGGTAGGGTGCAGATCAGGTAAGTGTACGATAGTGACGGACTTGAGGGTTGGGGCGGATTAAGTGAGTTAGGGTTAGGGTGCAGTTAAGGTAAGTGTGCAATAGTGACGGACCTTAGGGTTAGGGTTTGGGTTAAGGTTAGTGCATAGATAGTTGTGTATTGTAAGGTTTAGTGTAGGTTTGTAAGGCTTTTGGTATGTTTGTGTTGTGTGTGTGTTTTTCAGGAAAGGTATATGCTTTGTTGATTGTCGGGATTGTGGTTTGTCGGGCATGTGAAGTTTCGTGTTTTTGAACTTTCGGTTTTGTCGTGTTGGTTATTTCATTGTCAGTGTTTTGGCGTGTCGTTGTTATCAGGTAGACCCCCCACAACGTGTTAATTCATAAAGTAAAACAAACCTTTAATTTATGTAACCTACTCCAGTATTATCCCCATTAGAACTGAAATAGCTTTTGAAATCTATTATTAGAGAAATGAAGGTAATATTATACACCATACTCACCTCATTCTTCGTATCCCTGTTAACCCCAAGTCTAACCTGACCACCAAAGATCCTAAAGGTTATCTCGGACGTAACCCTGCTCTGAAGCAAGTTCACATCAAAATGTGATCCCTTCCCCAACTACACTAGCCTAAACCCCTTAAGCCCCTCCCCTTTACCTGGCTTCCTCCCAATCATCATTCTTCCCATTTAACCCTTTCATCACCCCACCCTCTTAACTCACACTAATATCATCTAACCTCCTCTTGAAGATGTCCCTGGACAAATTGGTTTGTTACCAAATCTAATTTATCACTGCAGTTTTGAAATGTATTAACATTTTAGATGCAGTCTGTTGCATTGTCCATGAACACTGGTATTTTGCTACAAATCTAATGAACTGTCTTTAAATTATGTCTTATGATATTTGCTCATGGTTTTTAAATATTTGTATTTTAACAATGCATTTAACCATTAACTCAGAGAACATATCATTTTAAGAGCTCAAAAGTATTAATTTAATTAAGACAAAGAAATGAAGGGTGGGTTGTCAGTGTCAGGATGACAACAGCTATGGATAGGCAAATGATGCCTGGTAAGGAGGAGAAAGGTTGGGGTACAGAAATACCAAGCAATCTCTAATATAAGTGCATAGCTGTGGAATTTACATTCCCAACTAAAATGTTATGAGGATAAGCAACAGGAGTGATATTGTTGCAATATATTGTGTAAGTCTTATTATAAGTTCCAAAATAATTCATATTTGTGTATGGATTACACTCCTGTAGGATAATGAATTATTGGATCATATTATTATAAGAAATACAAGGCAAATGAGATAAAAGACCATTTATACCTTACCAATATGCACTCATGTGCTGCACCCCCCAGAAGGGTAAAACAGATCAGCCCTGAAGCAAATATGTGGGTAACCATCCAGTCATCCAGGTTTAGTTATGACACATGCTAAGGTGTCATATTGTTAACTTAAAGGAGAAGTCTGCTGCAGAGGTGTGGCTAGGAAATAGATAATACATTTGCCTCTCTGCCATGTGTTATTTGTGTGCTGGATGAGGCACAAGTCCCTTGTCCTGCTATTACTGGAGATTTTGACTTGCAAAACTACAGGAGATGAAGGAAGATGGAGTTAGCAATATCACAGAATGCAAGGCATGGGCCTCTCCTCATATACACTGCAGAAATAGTTGCAGAGGCACATGGAAGAGCTGAGGTGCATTATCAATTTCCCACCACACAAAATTTATATCTTCTGGACGTTGAGAATGCCCTTCCTCTTTGTATGGATTATAGACCTGTGTTTTCCATCACAGGTGTCATTCCAACAACAGGATGGGTAACAACAGTGTCTCCTATTGAGATGAACAACCTGATATCTGTTACTCATTCTCACAGTTCATTGGCCAATATCATCAGCATCCAGACCACTGACTGATCAGAGGTCATCTGGGTAGTAGTCTGCCCTTTATACTTTTCCTCTGATCCAGCTAAATGTTTGAGCACTTTTCTGATTAAGTTGCTACAGACTTGTATAATGTTTTGAACAGGACCGATTCCATTGTGTCAAATGGTGCATGTGCTTTGTTCAAAATGCTTGTAAAGAAACTATACATTACATTTTGGCTAGGGAGTGATGCAGTTTTGAAATGTCTTATATTATAACACCATTATAGCATGGACATAAAATGAAGAAAATAATTATTGTGGCACACAGATGAACAATGTAGTTACTTATCCAATTAGTAATGTGTTTTCCTTGTCTTTTTGCTTGTCCTTGTTTATTTTGTTTCTTTCTTTCTATGTTTGCTTGCTTTGGGGGTATTGACCACAATGAAATGTTTATTCTAGTTGACCCAGACCTAGTCACAGCTTTAAAGGACTATGACATGCTTGAACTGAATCAAAAAGAATGTTCAAAAAGTCATATTTGACCAGACAATCTAAGATGTACAAAACAGATTTGTTTAGGTTACAATACAGCATTGCAGGCCTTGACTGGAGCTGGTATAACATTATTGCAGTAAGGCATGCTAGACTAGGTCAAAAAGTGAATGCTAAGCTATGCTTTGCTGTGTCACTTCATAAATGGAGTATGTCATAAAGCCATAGAGATTAAAGAAAATTTAGGAGTTTTACTCTGTAGTTGTATGAACTGCAGCAAAACTTGAGAGGTCATGCTTTTGGTTAACAAAAACTTAATACCACTACTCAGCTGCCTAAATAATGGTGTAGGTTATACTTTTCCGTAAATCAAAAGCCTAGTAAGTATTTACTAACCTACCTATAAACATATATATTGAGAATTGTATCTTGCCACAATAATAATTTCCTGATTCCTTTCATACAAGCTATAGAAAACAGTACCCCTCTTTTTCAAAATACAGAACAAACTTACAATTCTTTATACTTTTCTATATATTCCAGCATTTTGTGGAAACACCCAACCTTTTCACAGAACAGAATAACAAGATGTGAAATTTTACAACATCACAACTTAACTGCTGTCATCTTTATTCTACTGCATTGTATGATATATGTTATTTGGCATAAAAATAGATATGAGTTCTGAAACATCTGAAATTATGACCTTTCACAACATGGTGAACCAAATGTGATATAGCAAGAATGCTATTCTATCTGACTGCCCCAATAAGTTTTAACTCAGTCTGTAAAACAATTAGATATTATAAAAGCAGGTAATAAAATCATTACTTTAATAGTAATTTCTCTTAGTACTGTCCCCCTCTGACATTAACAAATAGTTCACTGACCTCAATTTAGCTTAGTGCCTTTCATTATTTCTTGACTACAAAAAGTATGCAGGAGCATACATGCATCATAAAAGAGTACTGGCGGCTGCTGAAACCTCTTCCTTTAGTGTATTACATGACAAGGAACCGGAAATAAAATACTGTATGAGGCATTCCACAAGAAGTAGTATCAGAATTCCTATAGTAGACTTATTGCTTTTAGGTCTAAGTCTGGTGCCACACAAAAATTATTATTATTATTATTATTATTATTATTATTATTATTATTACTATTATTACTACATGAATTACACAAAGAGGGCTTAAATCTGCTCAGGCACCTATCAGGACTACTGCTCTTATAATGGGGCAGTCAACTTATCATAGTGGGAGCCTGTTACTTCCTTTTGATTTACATTTATTTCTAGCCTAGATTCTCATTAATGTATCACCTGAGCACCAGTTGTATCTTTGCACAACCTCATATACCCATACAACATACTTCTACTACAGTTCCTCTATAAGTTTATATTCAAGTACTGTGTCTATAATATTGCATCTTAACACTTGATAAGTTGTGTTATTGTACTGACACCTTGTCATTGTTAACAAGCCTTCCACTTTCTTGTGCAAGACCTCTTCATCATACCTCTTACTATGTTTATAGTTAGGAGTAGGATGCACCTCCCTCTTGGAAATGCCTCTCCCCCCCTTAAAATACGTATTATGTTGTTGTGCATGTCTGCATGCTTATGATTTGCTACTGCTCTATACATTGATTTTATTACCCCTCCAAGTTCCTTGCATTGCCCTTTATCAATTGCTCCAGTCCTAGAATGAAACTGATCCAAAATGATTATTTCTCTATGCCTGTAATCACATTTAAATCAATCAATCAATCAATGAATAATGGAGACTTACCTGATGTGAACAATTATGTCCTATTTTGGAATTAATGCATTAAGGCAAAAGTAAAGTAGACATTGGCTAAATCTTGTCTTCCTCCTTTAAACTATTTTGGAGGAGCCATGCACTTCACTATCCTATGTCCAAAACGAGACTTTGGAACTTAAATTATATCAGTGTAAATAATGTTAAAAAAATAAGTACAAAGACTAAAATGAACCATTTCTATTAATCTAATGACCCTTTCTCTCTCTCTCTTTCTCTATGTGTATATATATATATATATATATATATATATATATATATATATATATATATATATATTTTTTTATTTTTTTATTATTTTATTTTACATTTGTTTACTGGGAAAGTCCAACTGGAAGCATGTCCTTTTTCAGCAGTGGCCCAGGGAGAAAAGCTCCACAATCAAACATACATAAATACAATATATAAGTAGAATATATAGGGCACAGAAGTTAAAATACTATCCATATACAGTTTGGTCAGGCAGTTATCCACACAGACTAGTTAAAGAATATCACAGTTTAGCTAATACACAGTAATTCTGAACCTAATCGATAGTACAAGAAAATAAAGAGACCAATATGGCAATTATGCAAATTATGAACACAGTTTACTAAGAAATTGAATTGTGAAGTCTTAATATGCCATCAGCTGTACAATGTTATAGTACTATGGAGTATTAGTTTGCAGATATACATAGTTAACTGACTAGACTGATGGGATGGATTTGTCAGTAAGTGAAAAAAAGTAGTAGCATAGTCAGAGGGAGAGGTTAGACAGGTGCAGAGCAAGGACACAGGCATTTATTTAATAAGTGGCTTTTTAGCATTGTTTTAAACTGGGCTAGTGATATAACCATTTTAATGTTTTCTGGTAGTGCATTTCAGATTTTACCTATATAATTTGAGAAGATGGAATCTCCAGCTTGGTTTTTGGTTATATTGATTTTTATGTGATGTTTGTAGTGGACTGTAGGGTTCTGTTAGTGGCATATGGTTGAAGAAATACTTGTAGGGCAGATATTTTCTCAGGTTCATAGAGTATTTTATGGGCCATGGTTAGCTGCATGTAGTGAAGGAGATGGGGGAGCTCAAGCCAGTTGAGTTGCTGAGTGCTATACAATGGTGAGCTCTAGCTGGTAGGTTTGTAGCATATCTGGCAATTTTGTTATAATGAGATTCAAGTTTTGCTACTTCAGATTTTTTTAGATCTGTGAGTATGGGAGCTGAGTACAGCGGTGTGGAGATTAAGTGAGATTGGGCAATGGTAGTTTTAGTATGTTTAGTGAACTAGTGTTTTTTCCTAAACAATGTTCTGAGTTTTCTGTGTACTTTTTTACTGTTTGGGAAATATTAACATCAAATTTTAAGTTGCAATCAATTTCGGCTACTAATAGTTTGGTGTGTGGTGATGGGGATATGATGGTGTTATTTAGTGATGCAATGTTGAAAGTGCTAGTGGGTGGGGCTGATTTAGTGGATTGGAAAATCATATGTTTGTTTTTTTGGGGGGGTTGAAATTAATTGAGAGTTTATAAGCCAGGTCTCAACTGCTAGAAGGGATTGTTGTGTTAGGTTTTGAAGTTCTTGAATGGAGGAAGCAGCACATATCACCATCGAATCATCTGCATATTGGATGAGAGAGACTTTTGGGGTTAAGGTGTGGAGGCCCATTTGTAAATATTAAAAATAGTAGTGGGCCTAAGATTGAGCCTTGAGGGACACCTATAGTCACTGATAGAAGGGGTAATAAAGTCTGTTGCCAAGAAACTGCTTGCTGGTGTCTAGTAAGATAATCCTGGAACCAGGCGAGTGTAAATTGGCAGAAATTAAGTTGAGAGAGAACATTTAATAGTTTACTATGAAAAACCACATCAAAGGCTTATAATAAGTCCAGGAAGATAGAGGATACATAATTACTGGTAGTCCTGTGATAGTTGACAGTATTGGTAAATGATATTAGAGCAGTTGATGTACTATGGTATGATCGAAAGCTCTGCTGAGCATTGGTTAGAAGTTTGTTAGTATGTAGGTAATTAGTAACTTGCATGTGAATGACCCTCTCCAGTATTTTAGACAGTTGTGATAATACTGTGATCGGGTGGTAGTTGGAAACATCTGCTGATGGGCCACCTTTATGTAGTGGTATTACATAAGGGGTTTTCCAAATGGGAGAAACTTGTTGTTCTGCTATGGATCTATTGGTATGAATTGATATAGGATAGGCAATACTGTCTGCTGTTAGTTTGTTGACAGCTAAAGTGGTGGGTTTTAGTTTTTTAAGCAGTATTTTGATCATCTCTAAAGCTACATGTTGCAGGAAGAAGGTGGTCTTAGTACTGGACAAGGCAGTGTTAGTTCTGACAAGAGCAGGGGTTTGATTGTTGGACTGAGCAAAGATAGTTTCAGTAAAGTATTTATTAAATTGAGTAGAATCTTGTTGAAGTATTAGCAGTGGTAGGAGGGGGTGTACTGACTTTGCCTGGAAGAAGTATATTGTTTATAGCTGTCCAGAATTTCTGAGGGTTATTGTTGTGTTTTAACTGAATTTCTGAGTAGTAATTTTTGTTTTTGTTTGTTTTGCTTAATTTGGTGCCTTGCTTTATTTCTAAGTTCCTGGAAGGTTTGTAGAGTGGGCTGGGGCTTTGTTTTGTTCCAGGTTGCCCAAGCCTTGTCTCTATATTTAAGTAGTGATCGTGTTTCTTTTGTTAGCCACGGGGCATAGTTTGATTTCAACCATATTTTTCAGCTAGGGGCTTGAGAGTTTAGTATAGACAAGGAGGTAGAGTGGAAGTAATAAATTGCTTCCTGTAGGAGTAGATGTTTCAGTGGTGTTCAGTTACAATGTTTAAGTATATCTATAAGGTAGTTGGAGTTTAGGTAATTTTTGTTTCTTATCACTTTAAACGTAGTTTTTTTAGATGGATTAGCTCATTTCTTAAGTAAATATGTTGGGAAGTGTTCACTGAGAGTGCCTGTAAGACAGCCAGAGTAGGAGTAGAGAGCTGGCTTATTTGATAATATCTAGTCTAGAGAGGAGTGTTTGTTGGATGGATTATTAATCCTAGTGGGTGACTGGATGTGTTGCGTGAAGTCGTGCAGGTTGATGCAATTTTTGGAGTTTGTGAAGTTGCAGTCTAACAGTCTACATTGAAGTCCCCCATAATAATTGTTTCCTGAGGTAATGTTTTACTGCTCAAGTATAGTACATTTTATAATGTTTAGATATTATCCCCTGGTCGCATATAGATAGCTATTATGTATTTATGTTTCTTGGGATTTATGTTTAGTTTAGCTAATACTACTTCAGAATTGTTAAAGTTTAGTGCTTTTTCATCTAAAGTTTCTATGGAAAGGTGGCTTTTAAAGATTAGGGCCATACCACCTCCTCCTTTACTAGTTCTATCTGTACGTATGATATTATATCCTGGTGACAGTATTTCATTGCAGGGGGTGGTAGGTTTTAGCCAAGTTTCAGTAAGAAGAACAATATGTGGGGGAGTATAGGGAGAAGTTAACATGTAGCTCATGACTTTTGTTGTTGACACTTCTTATACTAATATTTACTGGTAGAATATCAGATTTGTCCCAAAGGGGAAGGATTATAGATTGAGTAGATTGAGTTTGTATGCCATTTTGTGAGGTTGAGTTATACGGTTTATAGGATGGACCAGGGTTTTGGTGCATGTCACCACTGAGAGTTAGCTTGGATGCTAAGTTGGCTAGAGTTTTCAAGAGCCTGACTGTGTTTATGATATTCCTGAAAGATACTAGGTATATAAGGGTGAGGGATAAGGGAAAACCGTGCATGGTGCAGAGCTGTGATGTTGAAAATGGAGCTATTTATGGGGATGTTAACTGCTTTGGATGTTAGGGGGTAGCTATTCAAGATATTCAAAAAAAAAAAATATATATATATATATATATATATATATTTTTTTTTTTTTTTTGACACTATTCGAAACACTATAGTAGTGTCCAACTAACGCGAAAGTACACTTCAACGAAAGTGCACTTTCACAAAAGTCACTAAGTTGAACGGGACATTTCCTGCACTGTGGTGCGGTAGTGATGGACCTTATGGTTAGGGCTTGGGTGAAGGATAGTGGATAGCTAGTAGGGCAATCCAC
>NC_056732.1:923056539-923196539 GCF_019279795.1 Protopterus annectens
CCCTATCAAATGCCTTGTGGGCATCCACTACCATTGTGTAGATGTTGATATTGTATCGGTTAGCGTAGGATATTAGTGCATCTAATGTTAATGTATTGTCACTAGTCTGTCTATGTGGTGTAAAACCGGATTGTTCTGGGGAGAGGATTTTTCTATCAGATTTTTCATTCTGTTTGCAAGTATAGAGGTAAATATTTTAGTATCTATATTTAAGAGGGAGATGGGTCTGTAGCTGTCGGGGGGGTTTTGGGGTCTGTGTGTTCTTTTAATATAAATATAGTTTTAGAGGCATTAAAGTGGATATCATTTATTTTATAGTTTATTATGTAATTCAGTGTATAGTATAGTAGTTTGGCTATCAAGGGGAAAATGCTTTGTAAAATTCTGATGTGAGTCCATCCGGACCCGGAGCCTTATGCACTTTTAAGTGTTTGATTGTTGTAATAATTTCACTGATGGATATCGGCTCAGTTAGTTTTTTTGTTGGTCTAAATTGAGTTTAGGGAATTTCAGTTTTGAAAAAAGAGTTCTATCTTCCTTTGAGGTTTGTAGTATTTGTGCTCCATATATTTGAGAGTATATTTGTTCAAATGTTTTAATAATGTCTTCATTTTTGTGTAGTTTTTGTCTCTGTAGTTTATTTCTGATATATTGGAGGCATTTTTGTGTTGGCAGATAATTCTGGCCAGAGCTCTAGATGGTATTTGAGCTTCTTCTGCGTAAGTGGCTAACATTCTGGCTTCATAGAAAGATAGGTTCCTGGTTTCTAACATATATAGATCCCTTTGCAGTTTTAAAAGTTCTGCTTCTGTTTGGTTCTTAGGGTTATTTATTAGTTCTTTTCAAGATGCTCTATTTTCCCTTTCAGTATATGCTCCTCTTTCAGTTGTATTTTTTTATAGTATGCTGCTTTTTTGATAAACAATCCTCTGATTTGTGCTTTGGTTGCAGCCCATTCTATGTCAGTTGGTACTTGGGAGTTAGTGATATTTGTAAGAGCTATTTTTAGTATTGCTTCTGTTTCTTTTATTACATCCATTTTGGAAAGTAAATTAGGGTTTAATGACCAATTATGACCCCTATTCTCTAAATATATCGTTTGTCCCAGTTAATGTTCAGTGTGATTTTGGAGTGATCTGAAAAGAACCTGGTATGTATAGTTATTGTTGGGTCCATGTTAATGAATATGTCAGAGATTAAGAAGAAGTCTATCCTTGACCACATTTTGTGGCATTGCGAATAGAATGTGAATTTCCCTGTTTTATCTGCACTGTTCCCATGTTTAAAAGGGTCATATAGTTTGAAATCTTGTTTGAGTTCATTAAGGGCTAATGTGGCTTGTTTATTATGTGATTTGGTCAGATTAGACTTATCCTTTTCTGGGTTTTGATATGTATTCCAGTCACCTCCAATCACTAGGTAGTGATCTTTAAATTGGTTTAAGGTTGGGTATAATGACATAAAAAGTGTTGTTGGTTATTACAGGGTGCGTAAACATTAAGTACCATTATAGGTTTTGGTATTGTAGGACTATTAAATGTTACATAGCACCATCTTCCCTCCTTGTCAGCTTTGGTTTTAAGTATTTTTTCCTTAAATTGGTTTTAATTATTATGGCAGCCCCAGCACTGTTTGTTTTCCCTCTGAAGCTATGATTTGACTTATCCATTTCTTTCTGCTAATTTCTGCCCATTGATCTGCAGTCAAGTGCGTTTCTTGTATTAGTATGAGGTTGGCTGTGGTTTTAATGTAAGGTGTAAGAATAGTTTTCTTTTCTTCTTGTTTTGGAGCCCTTTAACATTCCATGATTCTATTTCCCACATTTATTTATTAGGTGTATTCCTTAGATATGCCATGTATATTAGTTTTGTTTTGTTAGTTTTGTATGTGTTACTGTGTGATGGTTTAGGAAAGCATCTATTTATCCCCGTCCCTACACTGTGCCTAACCACTATATCCCTGGACCAGGAATAATCGGGGGAGGATGAAGGTTCATTATATGGTTTACCTTACGCCTAATCTTGGAATGTGTTTTCTTTTTAGATATAGATTTACTCCATAGTATCCCCCTGTGTTACTATAAACAATGTGGACAAAGCTGAACAAACTAGTTCCCTCAACAAACACTGCTACTTAATATCCCTAGCCTCTTCCAACATATTATTTATACAGTGATGGTATTGCATTTAAGGTACAGCATGTATTGTTTTTGTCTTGTGACTAATTCTTTCTAATAGTATTTTTAAAACAGCATATTAATATACATTCCACAGTAAATTATAGCAATATGTGTACCATAGTAATATTGTTAAACAATCAATCTTGTCATTTTTACATTTTTCTCTCATTTGACTTCTTTTTCCTCCCCTTTACTTATTCAGGTTTCGGCCTTCTTTGGTGCCTATAGTGGTGTTTTTCCACATCAATCTGTGTGGGTTATAAAATATATACTTGGCACCTATTTAACAGAAGTAGGAAGTATAGAGAGACAAAAAAAAAAAAAGAAAAACAGCTTAGCCAAACAGTCCTTCTGCTATAGTTGACATATTAAGGCTATATTTACATTATCCCAGGATTGTTATGTTATTTTACTAATTTCCTGAGATTACTTCTCTCCAGGATCTTTTAACACATTTCTAGTATTTACATAAAACATTTAACAATTTTTTTCCTTTTTTTCCCAATATTAATCTATGAGCTAGCATAATTCTGACAGTTTATTTCTTGCCTATTATTTAAGGCTGGAGTTTCATTCACCTACACAGTACTGGTGTACTGTTTTAGTGAATGGTTCAGTTCAACAGTACCTTATTTCTTCAAGGTTTTGCTTGCAGGTTGGTTGACATCTATGGTGCAGCTTTCTTCTTTTAGCTGGTGCAGATCAATTTTCATTTTTCAGGCAGTAAAATCCTTTGGAGCTTGCTGAAATCCATTTTGTCTGACTGTTCTTAATGAAGCCATCAAAAGCCTAGGGGGACTGAATTTGCAAGCCAATATCCGAGATGGGAACTTCCTTCCTATATTCGTGCATCGGAAACAGCAGTTCATTTTTGGTTCCCACCCAGGCTGTACTTCCCTTTCCTGTGTTCCTCATGGCTCACATCAATGACCCAAGGGCCTAGACAGCAAGGGGAAGATTTCAGAGTTGGATCCCAGCTAGAGTGCTCATGAATGGGGTCGTTTTTTCATCCAAGGGACCTTTATCTTTTTTTTGTGGATTTATTTCACTTCTGAAGGTGGAATTTGCTTGAAAACAGCCAGGAATGTCTCTTTTGCCTCTTTGGGGTTAGCAACCATGTATTTAACCTCTTTGATGTAAAAGATTAACTGATTTGGATATTTCATCTGGAATTTGATTTTTTTTTCTATTAGGAACCTGCAGTATGGAGATAGTAGTTGTCTTGCTTGTCTTATTTGTATTGGGAGGTCTTGAGCAAAGGAGATTTTATTATTATTCCAGGTGAGTGTGCCTTTTTTCTTTGCTGCCAGTATGATTTTATTTACATCTTGGTAGTTTAATATTTTAATATAGACAGGTCTTGGTTTCAGTGATGTTTGCATTTCCCTCAGGGCTCTGTGGGCTCTCTCTATTGTTATTTGCTGCATTTCTTCAGATTCCTCTAGGAGGGAATTTATTATTTGCTTGATTGTTGGTATTAGATTGTTATGAAGTACAGTTTCAGGTATTCCTCTGATGATGATATTGTTCCTTCGAGATCTTGCTTCCAGGTCTGTTAATTTTGCTTGTAAGTTTTGTATTTCTTTGTCATGGGCATCAGTTTTTGAGAAATAGAGTCTATTTTTATTTCATTTTCTATTATTTTGGACTCAGATTTTTCCATTCTGGATATTATTTGGCTGAATGAGTCACCAAAGGTTTGAAATTGTAATGATAAGTCCTTTAATGCTTGCTGGATAGGTAATAAGGCAGATTTTATGTCTTCCAGATTAGCTGGCTGGTCTGTCTTGGATTTATTTGTATTTTTAGAGTTGTCAGTTTGTTTAGTTGTCTTTTGTCTTTTTAAGTTGTGTCTTTCTCAGGTGAGGCTAGTACTGAGAATTTGGTCTTAGTTGTTGTTGTTTCCATATTATTTTCCTCTTTTGACATCTTGCTGTATAGTGTTTTACCAATCTTGCAGTCAGATGCAGGGCCTTAGTAGCACATTGCTTAAGCTGTTATTCAGAAATCTTAGTTAATCCTGCTGTTTCTGAGCTGAATCTGTCACTTTTTCTTCCTCTTTTGTTTGCTGGATGATATTAGCAGTAAATATCTACAGTTATTTCTGTATTATTAATTCTGCGTTGCCTTCTGGGTTTGTTTTAATCCAGGGTATATCGAGACCTAGGTGATAGCAGTGCTCACAGAACAGCGGCCATTTTGAACTCCCTGCTTTTATCATTTTTGAATTTGCATTGGTCTTTTGCTGGCATTTGGAGTGATGGCCGAAGGTGGTCCTATAGAAACTGAACTTGATTATGTTCCAACTCCCGATTCTAACTTAGCATTTGCTAAGGATCCTCTCAGTGACTGCTTGAAGAGTCGGAATAACCCACTACTTATGAGAGAAAGATTGATTTCTGAGGGTAAGCCTGTTAAGGATGCTGACATTGACTTTGTACAATTGCTTACAAATATACACACCATAGAACATCACCTATTTAAACTTAAATGTTTACAAACACAACGGTTCCACCTAGAGGCGTGTCTTGAACATACGGTGGTTCCACAGAGATTGAGAATTCTAAAAATGCCCACCTATGGTGATTATTATCCCCAGTTATTAGCCAAATTGCATCAATTAAATGTAGCACTGAGTTACAAATATTTGCATCTACTTGTTGAGTTTTCTTTACCGGAGGAAACTTTGCTTGTTGATAAAGTCATAGCAGCACAAGAACAATTATATGAGATGTTTCTGGCTGATTTAGTAGATGAAAAAAATAAGTGGGCTAATTGAATCGGTTGCACTCTTTGAAAAGAGGCTATTATGAGCCAAATCCATAAAGCTGGAGACAGATATAAAAGACTTTGCTGATGGCCATGTTTTTTGTGTGGTCAATGTTTAGTGATGAAAAGCCTATAAAAGTCAGCAATAATGATAAGACCCTGATTTCAATAGTTAATTCAAGTTGTACTGATATTCCATTGGTGAATCCATTAGACTTTACTACGGATATTCAAAGTACATACCCACCTCCATTCAAGGATATGGGAGCTAGAAAGAAGACTAATGTGACACAAACAGTAGGTGGAGCTGTTTCTGATGTTTGCATTCCAAATAATACTACTGCTATGCTGGATTCTTCGCTAGGAAGATAATCCTTACATAAAAGTTTAGAAATTGTAAAAAATGCACAGGTTTTTCATCCAAGGATCTATCGAACAGGAAGCCCAGGCAGCAAGAAATTGGTCGCGCAGCAGGGGGAGAATGAAACTCAAGTTTCAACAGGAAACTGGAAATGTACAAACTTTGAAGAAAATGTGGCAGCAAAAGAACATACTTTAGTTTGGAATATTTCTTCTAAAACACTGACCCCGGTGAGTTGTCTCTACTGGGCAAAGGTCTCTCATTTATACCTACACAGAACTTTAATGTTACTGACTCTGTTACTGATTTGAGAATGTTTGCTAGATCTGTCATGCTGAAGTTAACTTTTAAAGATGATAATAGACAGAATTATCCTAACGTTTTTAAAAAAATAAGTACTTTACAAATGTTGAATCATCCTACTCTAGAAGCATTTTGTAAAATGTGTGAAAATGACTTTTATTCAGCATGCAATTATAATACTAGAAAATGTATGAATTTAAACATGGAAGAAAAAGAAGCTTTAGAATTGCTGCAGACAGATGAGTCTATTATTATTAGACTGGCAGATAATGGTGGGCCTGTGGTTGTTATGGATTGCACCCATTATCTTAACTCTATTAAAAATATGTTAGAAGATGTGAAAGTTTACAAGAAAATTGACAAAGCTGTTGTTGATAAAATGATTTCAAAGGCGTACAATCTTTTATATGATACTTTGTTATGCAGGACCATTATGTTAGAACTTTTCAAGTATTTTCTTTTATATAAGCCGTTAATTCCTATTTTGTACAGGCTTCCTAAAGTCCATAAGCATCCCACACTGCCTCCATTTTGACCCATTGTTTCAGGCCGGGGTTGTTGTACCGAACCACTTTCTATTTATATAGATAAATGTTTAAGACCAGTTTTAAGTAACGACACTTACCCTGGGATTCAATAAACGCTTTTTTTCCATGCAGGAATAGTGTAGCTGTTCCTGCATGGAATATGGCCGCTGAGTGATCTAATAAACAAGCCTGGGGATGTGCATGATCCTGCTAACACTATTCAGCCACGGACACAACAGGATTATGCTAATGACCTAATTTGCTGTTGAAAACCATGCAGATGAGGTCAGTTAGCGACTCAGTAAGCAGGTAGGCATCTGTGGCAGAATAGCGTAGCATGCAGAACTGTATTCTGCTACTAGTCAAATACATTTCTACAAAAATCAAAACGGAGGCATGACAGCTCAATCTAAAGCATGTATTCTAATCCTTAGGCATGCCAATGGCCATTGGCATGTAAAAGTGTTTTAAAATCATAAAAATCAAAGTTTTTTTTTTTTGGCCAATCTCGGCGGTTTAAGCACAGGGCAGTGGCGTGCAAACGGGATCATGCCGAAAAAAATAAAAAATATGAAAAGTCAATTCTAAGTGAAATTTGAATTTTGCCATTATAGTTTATGGCATGCAGAATCAAAATAATAGCTGGGAACACTGGTTGCTAAGGGGAAAGGGTCTGGTGTAGTGCTGTAACCAGGGACTGAGGCAGTGGGGTATGCTAATGAGGGAAATTTACTGAATCACAGAAAGAAGACAAGTGCCAAATGGCACCTAACAATGTAGGAGTTATAAGGCAGTGGTGTAAGCAGGAGGAGCAGCAGACATGAAAAGGGTGTGTGTCATGCTTGGTGTATGCACATTGGAGCTGCACTGCTCCCAGATGAGCTTAGCTGAGCACAGCTAAGCAAAGGGGTGTGTCTGAGGCGGTATTGACTTATTCCATGAAATGAAGAGCGTGTTCGTGTCCAGGGGAGGGCCATTTCCCATTGTTTACCTTAACTAAATAGGTTTGTGTGGTGCTCACTGAGTGTAAAACAAACAAGCAAAAAAAAATGGAAATAGCAGGACTGTTGACATTTGGTCACCGGGTTAGTGCTGTGCACGTTGGGGCTTAAAAGGGGCACAAATGAGAAGGAAAAAAAAAAAAAATGGAAAATAGCTGAATGAAAGCATTCAAGTACAAATAACATAGCTGGCAGGTGGAATGCATCATAGTCAGCCAATCATACAGGCAGCATCTGCAGCACAATAGTATAAACTATGCAAACACCTTACACACTGTTTTTCCTACAAACTCTGTACCATTAGTGTACACGTGCAGGGGAATTTTAAGTGAAAACATGTTAGGGGATGCCATTGCTTTGATCCATCAGTATGTGCTAGAGGCTGAGGGTGGTGAGGAGGATAATGCTGACAACCATAACAGACCAAGGGGGAGGAGAAGAGTGTTCAGACCCAGGGTAACTTACCAGGGGTACATGATCTGGAGATAGTAGAGCACTACAGGATGGACAGAGACATACTTCAGCAAATCATCAAGTTGTGCCAACCTCAACACAGACCCAGAGCCAACAGAGGGGAACCCATCCCAGTAGATATCAAGGTATGTGTAGCCTTAAGAATATTAGCTACAGGTACTTTCCAAAGACCTACTGAGGACATCATGGGGGTCTCACAGGCATTCGCATCTAGTGTACTCCACCAGATCCTGGATCCTACTACATGCTGGTGAGCAAATTTACTTCCCCAACACCCATGAGGAGAGGACCAGCAATATGCATCTCTTCCACTGTGTAGCAGAATACCTGGAGGTACTGAGTGTGATAGACTGCATGCACATCCACATCAAAGCACCACCCAGTGAACAGGGTAGGGTCTACAAAAACCGCAAGGGCTTTCCCTCCATCAACTGCCAGGTCATGTGCAATGCCCGGGGCATTATCATGAATGTGTGTGCTGCAGCCCTGGAAGCTATCACGATTCCCACATCTGGCATTCATCACAGCTATACCAGGCATTTGCCAGTGGGGATATTCCATATGGCCATCTGGTGGGGGATGCTGGCTATGGACTGAAACCATGGATGATGACACCAATCAGAAATTCATACACACCCACTCAAGAATGCTATAATGAGGCACACGCACAAACCAGGATCATTATAGAGCATGTGACTAGGATGCTCAAAACACGGTTCCACTGCCTTGACATATCTGGTGGAGCCTTGCAGTACTCTCCAGCCACATGTGCGCATATGTTCATAGTATGTGCCATGCTACACAATATGATTGTGTGGAAACAGCTGCAGCAAAAACTGCATGGAAAAGGGCCACGCAGCCCCCCACCATTGTCAAGGTCCCCACAGACAAAGGGGGACTCAGAAGAGGAAGCCCCTGAGCCTGCTCCTTTAGGCAGATGGAGGCATACCCAGTATGCCAAGTCCTTGGCAAAAAGGCAACGAAGAGCACACACACTGACACTGTAGGGATGCAGGGACTGGCACCTCTCTCTGACTTGGACGCACAGTAAAATGGATGACATACACATCACATTACCTGTAAAAGGTCTATATTAGATAATCGAACTTTCAAAAGTTCAACTGTCATATGGTCGACACCATATGATCAAACATTTAAAAGTTCGAAAATCTAATAAAAAAAAATAAACTACACAAATAACCTACCTGAACATTTTAAGCAGGGGGGCAAGCTCCCCTGCAACCCCCACAGCCCCCGCTCTTTAAATATACCAACTTTGAGATCGCACTACAGTGCAGAAAATGGAAATCTTCCCATTCCACGCTTTTCAGAGATCTCAGTTATAATGTTCAAACTTTAAAAAACTCGATCATATGGTGTTGTTCATGACAGTCAAACTTTTGAAAATTTGATCATCTAATATAGACCGACCTGTAACTTACCATGTATAGGCATTGTACTGTGTGCGTCCAACATAGGCAGCCCTCAAGCACCATCCTCACAACTGCCACAGGCACAAGGTAAGTCAGTCTTCTTAACAATAAATGAGTGGATTAGTATGTTTTGATAGCATGTCTATGGTAATGCTGCATGCATGAAAGCGAATGGGGTGGCTTACTGGGATAGCAGCAGACAACTGACAGCTATGTGGGACACTAGGAAATGTCTGCACAATATTGGCTTTCCCACACTATGCAGTATCATTTAAGGTGACAAATCCCACTGCAGTATATGTGGGGGGTGGGCAACTAAGGGGGGGTCATAGGTAACATGCATGGATGTCACTGTGGTGATCCCATACTCACCCCTCAGACTCACACAGCAAGTCAGCCATAGAAGCCCATAAAGAAATGTCTGACAAAGGCCCACAAATGGCGACAATGATGGAATACCCCCTACAGACTTACACAGTGATATAACAGCAAGCTTTGCATTTGCAGTAAGGCTCTGAAGGGTAAGAAATCTGAGACTCAATTTTATGGCATTACAATCCAACCTGTGGTCTCTAGTGATATGCCTCTATTCTCCAAGACAGGGCACAATACTATGCTAAATGGAATCAAAATGTAAAGCCAAAATAAGCACAGTCTGTGCAAATGTGTACTGTTGACAAGTGTACCCCCCACACCCATATTCCCATAGAAATGCAGTAAGATGTAAGTTTGTAGGGTAATAGCAGCAGCGCATACATTGCCAAGGCTGTCTCAATTAACATGATAACTTGTTGCATGTCCACAATATGCGGGGGACAATGAGCTATGCATATGTGTGGGGAATTCTGTCAGCATGTGGCTAGCAACTTCTCACAGCTGTTGTGTCCTAGTAGCCTAGGTACAGTACTGTGGTAGACAGGGCCATGTTCCACGAAATGCAGTGCCAACTGTTTTGCATGTCAGCTACTCCTACAGTGGGAGTTGTATACATTGTCCAGATATCAATATCCATTACTGCCGGGAAGCTGGACAGGTCATGTACCAGAAGCCACACATATGAACAGCACATAGGTAGGAGTAACCTACACATTGCCTACCATACCTCACAACTGTACAGACCTTTGGCAGAATGTACACAGATTTGCATCATATTTGTGGTGTCTTTATTCCGAAATAGTGGTTGTCTGGCAAATCATTGGCAAACCACAAAAGTCTAAAGTCAGAAAATATTGATGGATTGTAGTGTCTCAGACTTCATACCCCATAGGAAATGCATGCTAATGCAGAATATGTTATTGTATCACCCTTCCAGGTTTGTAAGGCCAATAGTTACAATGGTCCGTATATTTAGGCCTTTGTCACCCAATTACTCATAGTTCATAGGTTCATAGGTAGGTACTAGGCTATCGGCCCTAGGGCCCATACAAGCCTAGCCAAAAAATGTACCCTGGCTTTCGCCACCCAAGAAAATTATTTTCCTGTGCCCCTGTCGAGCAGAGCCACAGAAGTGATCCCTGGGATGAATTTCCCATTTCCCATCCAATCATCAAGATGTTTCTTGAAGAGTGCTAATGAGGAGCTCTGTTTGACATAGATAGGTAGTCTGTTCCAGAGTATGGGAAGTCTCTGGCACAGGAATCTATCCCTCCAGCATCTTCTGCTTATTGTGGTGACAAGGTTTAGGTCCCTAGAGTGTGTAGCTTGGAGGGATTGGGATTTCTTTAAGTGGAGCATGTCCAACAGCTCTGGGTTTGACATAGCTTTGTATGTTAGCCAGAGATTGCCCCTGAGTAGGTGATATGCGATGGAGTAAAGCTGTAGTTTTTTGAGACGGTCTTCTTAGGGCATCTGTTTGAGGCCAGTAATCCTCTTTGTGAGGTATTTCTGTGGTATTTCCAGTTGTTGTAGATGTCTTGTGAGGTACATACCAAAAGGGGTGTTGCACTCTATAATGGTTCTAATGAGTGATGAGTAGAGGGGAACAATGACCTGTTTTTTTCTGGATGAGAATCCTTTTGTGATGAGATGAGCCACGTAGAAGGATTTCCTGACCACTGTGGCAATGTGATTATCAAAGGAGAGACTACTGTCCACCTGTGTCCCAAGGTCCCTTATCACATTTTCAGCATTAAGTAGACTACCAGCTATGTGGTAGTTCATAGGTACAGAGTTTTTACCAAAGGGGATGACAATGCACTTTTTGGCATTGAGCTTCAGGCCATGGCTTTGACACCAGGTATCTGTTTCAGTGAGGCTCTTTTGCAGTTTGTCCACATCGTTAGGAGTTTCGATTATGGCTCCTAGTTTGCAGTCATCTGCAAACTTTGTTAGCCAAAGACCTTCTGTGTTAGCCTGCACTTCAGAGAAGTAGATACCAAACAGAAGAGGACCCAGGACTGAACCCTGTGGTACTCCACTTGTCACTGGTCTGATGTCGGATTTGGAATCCGCTACTTTCACAGTGTAGGTGGCTTTGGCCAGATGTCTGGCTCACTTACATAGAGAGGTATGGTGTCTAGTAGCACAGCAGTGCATTCTGTCACTTACCATTGTCACCCCAGGGGGGGGGGTGCACTGCCTAGCAGCCTGGGAACATATGAGTGACAGAACGCACTGCCTTGCTACAGATGGCTTGAATCAGTCTCACATGGCCTACAGGCTTCTGGCAAAGGCCCATGCCTCACCCATAGTGCCTTTGTAGGGAATGTCATGGGGTCCATACTACCAACATAACACACTCAACAAAATGCAAATATAAGGCCATGCCGCTAAATGCTAGTAGCATACCTGTTAAACTCACAGAGGAAGAAATCTGGGCAAAGCCATACATAATTGTGGGATAAAAGCCCAACTATAGGGACACATTTGAAATATTGCTCTCATAATGTTAGAAAGTTGATAGAAAAAACAGAGGGCATATGTAGTAGCATGGATGTCATGAAGGGTGTGAAGTCTGACACTCTAATGTTCGCTCATTATTCCCTGCCTGCAACCCTGAGTGATTTGCAACAAATGTGCTAAAAAAACACAATGCTAAGGGAAACCAACCAGATATATGAGGCATGAATCTGGATAATCTGTGAGAAACTGTACAGTTGACAGATATGGCCACGTTAGGATATGATGTTTCAGGTAAGAAGAATACTGCATAACCAGGAAACCCCCAGCCAGTATATCAACAAGGTGTTGGACATTTTACACAGCTTCATCAGTCAATTGGCTGTAGCTACACCTCCCAATTGGCCGGATTTCGCAAGAATGTCTAGCCTTACCTCATAATATAGGTGTGTGCATCATCCATCTTGTATTTCTCTGGTAAATAACTGTGATGATCTGATTATAAATAAATTCAAACTTGAACTACAATAACAAAGGTGGGAACTACTAAAAACACTCCCACTAGATGAAGCTGCTGACCTATTTAACATTAACTTCCTAAAAATGTTAAATGCCCATGCCCCTCCCCGTACAAGGAAACTAAAAATTAACATAGCCCCCTGGATCACCAGTACCATCAGGAGCATGATAACTCAAAGAAATAGAGCCTGGCATCACTGGAGAGCCACAAAAACCATAGCAACCAAGCAACAATTCCAAAAACTCAGAAACTAAAAAAAAAAAAAAACAATTCTACTGGACAAAAATAATTATTTTCTAAATTTGCAAAATATACACCAAAACAACCCCCAAAAACTCTGGCCAGGGTTAAATAAATTACTCCACCCTGGCAAACTTGTTACCACAACACCAACCACTGTAAGTGACAGCATTGACATTCCAGAAGCATTTAATAAATTTTTCATAGAAACCATTTCAAAACTGGTTCATCAACAACTCCCAACATCTGCCAGCAACTCTAAGATTGGTAGCAGTATCAAAACCACCTTCTAATTCAAACCTATTCCCACTAATTATGTAAAAAAAATCTATTAGATAAACTGAAACCAACTACCCTACCTGCTGACAGCATTCCTGCCGAATACCTTCAAATGCCTGCTAATGAGATAGCCTATCCAATATCAATTATCCTCATCAGATCAATAACAGAAAGCAAAATTCCAACAATCTGGAAGACAGCATATGTCATCCCACTACATAAAGGTGGCACCTGCATGGACATTATCATCTATCACCATATTGTCATATTATCCCCACTAGCTAAACTATTGGAAAAATGTATTCACCATCAACTTATGCAATACCTACTTAAAAACAACTTCTCACTCCTACCCAACATGGGTTTAGACCAGCCTATAGTACAGCAACTGCCATCCTCTCCTTCTCTAACCTCATCAATCAAAACAGGAATTTAGGCAAACATCAGCCATATTTTTAGACCTATCAAAAGTCTGCAACATGGTAAACCATCCCAAACTTCTTGAGTCCCTCTCAGACCTCCAACTATCCAATCACTCACTAGCCTGGTTTCAGAATTACCTACTAGGCAGGCAGCAAGCAGTCAGGTGGAAGAAGAAACTATCCACACTGCTTCCTACTACAACTGGAGTCCCACAAGGGTCAGCATCACTCAAGATGCAGCTGTCATACAATATGTTGATGACTCAACATTAGTTTGTTCAACCAGCAACCCTCTGACACTCGGCTCCATCACCCCACAAGTCTTCAAAATCAGTGAAGCTTGGTTTCTTAGTACAAATCTGTTACTGAACCCCAAAAATACCAAATTATTAATTTTCAAACCAAATAAATCCAACTTAGAGACAGAAGCTTTCAATATTAAGCCTAGTGATGGTACCATTATCTCCCCAGACTCCCACACAAAACTACTAGGAGTGACCATTGACAAGAAACTGAAGTTTGACCTTCACATAAATCAAACCATCAAAAATATACACAAAAATGTGGCTGTTTGTACAAAAGTAAAACATGCCTAAATCAACAGACTCAAATTATCATGGCTCAAACTCTGCTCCTTTGCACACTTCTATATGCTGCTCCCATCTTCACCAACCTATCCAAAACTAAAACTGAAAATTAGACACCTGTTACAATCAAATTGCCAGATTTGTCACAAATGCTCCATACCATTCCCACCATTGCCACTCACTACTTCAACTAAATTGGCTTGAACTTCCAAATCTCATTACCTTTCATCACTAGTCTTTGCTCAGAAACTCCTACTATATCCTAAAAAAAATTCCAGCACTATCTAATTTGCTTAAAATACATGAAAACCACAGACAACTATGCTCTAGTGATAAAACATTAATCAAAATAACCAAGTCTAACAACTCAGCAGGTATTCCTTATTTCCTAACTACATAGGTAAAATCTGGAACACTCTGCCCCCTGCTATTACCTCAACAAAATCAAGCATTACATTTAAACAACTACTAAAAGAACACCTTATTATCAAAAGACAATGCCCATGCGTTCCCCCAGGTTGACCCTCTATACCATGTTTTCTCAGCTCAGCAAATGCTCTATCAACCTCCTCATAGTAACCAACTTCATCTACTAGCAATCTTACTATGCTCTAAACAACTTTTTTCTACTCTTTGTACTCCCTATTTCTTTCTAACACCACCATACTCAAAATACAATTTTTTAGTAAATTATGCATATTCCTTGGTACATTATGCATATTCCTGTTTATAATATTACTGGTCAAGTAAATATTACTGTGGATACAACTAATGTGTCCTTCTACTACATTTATATGCTAAAAAATGTTTATTTCTCTATAAGCTAATTTTTTTTTGTATTTGTACTTTGTATATGCTAAATGTAAAATAAATAAATAATAAATAAATAAAATATCTGTCAGTAGCTAATGACACAATACAGTACAGTGTCAAACATTGCATATGTCAGAAAATGTCTGCTAAAACAAACCTTGTAACTCAAGAAACTCATACATTGACAAGAGCAATAGTTACAGTACCCCTATGTTTGGCCCATTGTTTCCCCATATTGGCAGCCTATCTCCAGATATCTTGCACAAACAGGTTTCAAGGTATGGCTGTACCACATATTACCCCAGACTGGACTACAACTATCCCTGGAATGGATTCTCACACTTACTATAGAAGGTCAAATCGGACTATATATATCTCTGTATTGTGCAAATGTGTTTGCATACACACAGCTATGTAAACCTAACTGTCTCCACACACACATTCATCAGACAGGATTACCCACAGCCAGCTATAGGTGGCACATATATGGTATATCTGCATCTGTTGCATGTGATACAGACACATATATATGGGCAACATATTACAATATGTCAAGCATGTGCACACACATAGACATGGGGAAGAGAGGAACAGACAGTGATAGAGTGAGACACGCAATGAGACACACACACACAGAGTGAGTCATACACAGGGAAACCCTAAATGGCATAAAGTGATGTCCTGCTGCAGACAGTTGCATGCCAGTTGTAACCAATGTCATATGCCAGCATGAAGATGAGATTCATGGTCGGATGGTACTGAGGTTGGGGTTGGAATATCACATCACCTGCCTGTATGTGTGTGTGTGTGTGTGTGTGTGTGTGTGTGTGTGTGTGTGTGTGTGTGTGTGTGTGTGTAAGTCTGAGTATTATGATGTCTTACCCACCCAGTACACTTCCCATTGTCCTACTTTACAAAATCTGTGAATGTCATTCACCTTAGAAGTACCTTTAGTCTGGCTTCAGTCCTGTAAGCTCTATAGCATGTGTGATAACTTTGTAACACTATCATACAAATACCTTGATAGGTAGGGGTTCTAATCACAGACTTTGTATATGTAACAGTGGTTGTGTGTGTGTGCATGTGTGTGCGTGTGTGGGGGGTTGTTTGTGTCTCTGTGTAGGAATAAGTGTTTTAGTCCATTCCCACCCAGTTACCTCCCATTGCCCTACTTCACAAGATCAGCTGCTGTCATTCACTGTAAAAGTACTGTTGTACTGGCCTCTTCTCTATAAGCTCTGTGGTGTGTGTGATAACTGTATAACACCATAATACAAATAACTATTTAGGTAGGGGTTCTAATCTCAGTCCTGGCAAATGTAAAAGTGTGTGTGTCTGTAGGTTAAAGATTTTTGAGCCCGTTCACACCCAGTACACTTCACATTGCCCTACTTTAGCAGTCCTGCTGATGTCAGTCATCTTAGAAGTACCTTTGGGAAGCCTTCCACTTTTCAAGCTCTGTGGTGCATGTGATAATTGTGTAACACTATAGTACAAATAACTAGTTAGGTAGGGGTTATAATCTCAGTTCTGGAAAATGTAAAAGTGTGTGTGTGTTTGTGTCTGTAGGTTAAAGATGTTGATCCAGTACCCTTCCATTGCCCTACTTTAGCAGTCCTGCTGATGTCAGTCACCTTAGCAGTACCTTTGGGCAGCCTACAGCCCTACAAGCTCTGTGGCATGTGTGACAGTTGTGTAACACTGTACTACAAATAACTAGTTAAGTAGGGGTTCTAAGCTCAGTCCTGGCAAATGTAAAAGTGTGTGTGTGTGTGTGTGTGTGTGTGTGTGTGTGTGTGTGTGTGTGTGTGTGTGTGTGTGTGTGTGTGTGTGTGTGTGTGTGTGTGTGTGTGTGTGTCTGTGTGTGTGTTTAGGTTAAAGATTTTGAGCCTGTTCACACCCAGTACAGATCCCATTGTCCTAATTTAGCAGTCCAGCTGATGTCAGTCCCCTTAGAAGTACCTTTGGGCAGCCTGCAGCCCTACAAACTCTGTGATGCATGTGATAATTGCATAACATTATAGCACAAATAACTAGTTAGGTAGAGGTTCTAACTTCAATCCTGGAAAATATAAAAGTGTGTGTGTTTGTGTGTGTGTTTCTGTAGGTCAAAGATTTTGAGCCCGTTCACACCCAGTACACTTCCTATTGCCCTATTTTAGCAGTCCTGCTGATGTCAGTCACCTTAGAAGTACCTTTGGGGACCCTACAGCCCTATAATCTCTGTGGCGCATGTGATAATTGCGTAACACTATAGTACAAATGACTAGTTAGGTAGGGTTCTAATCTCAGTTCTGGCAAATGTAAAACTGTGTGCCTGTAGGTTAGATATTTTGAGCCCCTTCATACCCAGTATGCTTCCCATTGCCCCACTTTAGCAGTCCTCCTGATGTCAGTCACCTTAGAAGTACCTTTGGGCAGCCTACAGCCCTAAAGCACTGTGGTGTGTGCAATACTTTTGCAGCACTCTAGTATGCATAATATGTTTGGCATAGGTTCTAATCTCAGTGCAGACAAAAGTGTGTGTGATTGGGTGTTGGTGTGCGTAAGTGTGCATATGTGTAGGGTAAAGTATATTGTTGCCTCTCTCACCCAGTACATCACCCATTGCCTTACTTTAAAGGGGCCGGTGATGTTGCTCACCTTAGAAGTACAGTGGGACACCCTTCACCCTATAAGCTCTGTGGTGTGTGCAAAAAATGCATAACACTGTTGTAGTAGTAACTAGAGAGGTAGGGGTTATAATCTCAGGCTTGGCAAATGTGTGTGTGTGTGTGTGTGTGTGTGTGTGTGTGTGTGTGTGTGTGTGTGTGTGTGTGTGTGTGTGTGTGCAAGAATAGTATTCTGCATGGGTGGGGGTGTTTGTGTGAAAAACATATCCATTGGGGGTTGGGTTTTGCAATTTTTTGCTGTGGTCTACTCAGTACACTTCCCAATGTCCACTTTACAAGGCCCATTGTTGTCATCTACTGTAGAGGTAGCTGTAGACACTCTGCAGCTTTATAAGCTCTGTGCCATGTGCAATAGCTCTGTAACAGTATGGAATACATAACAAGATAGGCAGGCCTTATAATCCTTGGATACCATTCCCCACTCAGGAATCATAGACAAACACACTCAGCTAGGCATCAACCCCTATATCACTAGGTGGCTTCCAAAATGGATCACAGATAGAACTCACAGTGTGATAGCAGTGGATTCCATGTCAGACTGCTGACCTGTCATGAGTGGAGTCCCGCAGGATTTGGTCCTGGGTCCCCTCATGTTCGGGATGTATGCCTCTGAAGTCCAGCCCAACATGAAGGGATTCTGGCTGACAATGTTCACAGAGGACTGCAAGGCGGGTGCTATTATTACCTCCCCATGTGACATTGACGTCCTGCAGAAAGGTCTCACTGAGACCTATGACTGGTGTCAGAACTCTGGACTTTACCTCAATGCCAGAAAATATGCCGACATCCCCTTTGGGAACAACATGGTTCCCATGAATCACCACATTGATGGTAGTCCACTGAATAAGTAATTATAAGAGAACTGGGAACACATGTTGATAGTGAGCTCTCTGTTGTCCACCACAGTACCACTGTGTTCAGAAAGTCCTTCTATGTGGCCTATCTCTTTACTAAGGGTGTTGCATCCAGGAAGTAAGAGGTCATTGTCTCCCTCTACTCTCCCCTCATTAGACCAGTCATAACACAATGGCCCATTTGGCATGTATCTCACTGGACACCTGCAACAACTAGAGGGGCTGCAAAAGTACCTCACAAAGAGGATCCTAGGCCATAAACACTTGTCCTATATGGGCAGACTCTACTAATTCCAACTATTCTCTGTCTCATATTGACTACTTAAAGGCGATCTCTGTCTGACTTGCAAAGCCATGTCTGACCCAGCTCTGTGAGGAATGCTACATCTAAAGAATCCAATCCATCCACACCACATGCCCCAGAGACCTCAACCCCATTTCCACAATCAACAGGACATATGGAGGGACAGGTTCATAACTCAGAGACTGCCCAAGCTATGGAATAGACTTCACATACATGTCAAGCAGAGCACCTTGCTGGCCCTCTTCAAAAGAAATCTGGATGAGTGGATAGGGAATAGAAATCCCACCCCATGGATCACCCCATTGGCTATACTCATTAGACACACTGGGAACTATCGTCAGGTGGTAAAATGCCAGGGTATTCCCATGGGCTAGGCTTGTAAAGGCTCCATGGTCATTCGCCTAGTACACACCTATGCACCTATGAACCTGTGGCTATCAGTATTGGCAAACATGTGTGTGTGTGTGCATTAGTGTGTATAAAAGTGTTTGTGAGTGTGTAAACATGTGGGTGAAAATAGTTTGAGGCACTTCTCATCCAGTACACCTACCATTGCCATACTTTACAAGGACTGGGGATGTTATTCACTATATAGGTACCTTGGGACACTCTTTACCCTATAAGCTCCGTGATGTGTGTGGTAACTGCATAACAGTCTAGTACCAGTGACTACCTAGGTAGGGGTTCTGATCTGAGTCCTGGCAAATGTGTGTATGTGTGTATATAAGTGTTTGTAAGTCTGTATATTTGTAGGATACAGCATTTTGAGGCTTCACTCTCTCACTACACAGACCATTGCCATACTTTACAAGGGCTGGTGACGTTATTCATCTTAGAAGAACTGTGGGACACTCTTCACACTAACTTTTCAACATACATCTCTCATCTTCTGAAAGATTGTCAGTTATGTTCATTTTCTGTAACAAAATCCTTCTAAATTCACACTCAACCAACTTTTCTAACAAAATAATATCAGTGTTAGAGGGTGGGATGAAAGTACTCTTTCTCTTTAAAATTTGTGCAGATTCAATATTCATTACACCCTCTTTATGTTTGTTAAAGGTTGAGAAAAAAATCTGTAAATTCAACTGTCTCTTAAAAAGTTTTAAGTTAACAAGCACCTGAGCAATATCCAACCTAAAATTAGGTACACAATTTTAAGACCTCTAACCAGTACAGGTTTATGAAACCTGACAAAGGTGGAGGTATGGTAATAATGACTAAAATTGATAACATTTCGAAGATGACTGAAATTTTGAATGATGCGTTAACGTATTCGAGGGTTTCTACAAATGAGTTGAACAGGGCATATGCTAAAATTGATTTGTTTTTGCATGATGCATTATTCCAAGGAGTTATAAATAAGATGGAATTTAACTACCTTACAGTCAAATTTCCTACAATGTCGACTATCTTTGGTATCCCCAAAGTCCACAAGGGCACAGACAACTTGTCTTTTAGACCTATTCTTGCAGCTAGGGGATCCAAGACTGAACCCCTTGCGGCGTTCATAGATGCTTTGTCTAAGTCTGCTGTATGTGAAACAGCACACATTTTAAAGGATTCATGGCATTGTTTAGAGAGATTGAGGGAAGTGAAAATTAACAATTCTTGTTTTGGTTTTTTAACAATTGATGTAGTCAGTCTATTTTCTGTGATACCGCACCAGATGGGTTTAGAGATGTTTTATGATAGCCTCTTTGCTAGTGTTACGGTTTACAAAAAATAGAATTAATTTACTTCAAGACCTTATGGAGTTGGCTTTGAAAAACTATTTTATTATGTTCGAAGGAGAGGTTTATCAGCAGCTCTCTGGGGTGGCAATGGGTGTGAAATGTGCCCCAGTTTTTTCCAACTTAGTTTTGTTGGCTTGGGAAAGGCTTTTTGTTTTTCCTTCTAGGTTCAATGATAACATTATTTTGTATAACAGGTTTTTAGATGATTTATTGATTTTATGGAGAGGTGATGAAAAAACGGCAGTTGATTTTGTTGATTACCTGAATGGCACCACAAAATTCCTTAAGTTTACATATTTGTGGAACAATGAAGTTATTAATTTTTTGGATCTAACCATTACCAAAACTAGTAGTATATTTAGGAAGGAGAGCTATTCTAATTGCCTGTTGCACTTTGGGAGTTGTCACCCCTGGTATCAGAGAAGAGGTATAGTGAAGGGGCAAATGGTTAGAACATCTAGGTTAGTCAATAATAATGAAACCTTTAGGAAAGAGATTTTTAAGTTGATTGGAATGTTTTTGGAAAGGGGTTACCCTCTCAAATTGCTACTTAAAATCAGAAAAGAAGTGATGAGGAAAAGGGGCACACACTATATGCCAATTTTGAACACTAATGTTCCATTAGGTAAAGTAGGGAACTATAAAACAGGAACATTTTTTGTATTGAAGTATAACAACAGGGCACTGAATTGTGACTAGTTTAATAAATATTTGGAGGTGCTTTTTGAGTAATGAAAACAAGGTGATTTTAGGTGCCGAAACTTTGATTGTTTTTAGTAAGGGTGAGAACCTTAAGTCAATTTTGGAGAAAGAAGTTAGACCACACAAAAAATCGCATATGAGAAAATGCGGGGCATGTAAGTGGTGTAGGTTTATTAGTGAAGGGTCTTACCTGTGTGTTTTTGATTACAAATACACTATTGCTTGCCCTGGGCAGTGTAATTGTAACACTAGAAACTTAGTGTATGTGGCTTCTTGTATGGCATGTGATGCATTTTATGTGGGTAAGACCATTCGAAGATTAAGGGACAGGATTTCAGAACATGTTAGATCAATTAAGAAAAAAGATGTACATAATGCACTTTATTTGCACACTACTACATGCCCCAATTTCAACAAGTTTTTGTTTTTTTGTTGTGGATCGAGTTTGTATGACTGAGAGAGGTGGGGATTTGGTCAACAAAGTTGCAGTTTTGGAAACTGAACGGCAACTTAGGTTAAATGCCTTGAAATTTCCTGGTCTTAATGATTGTGTGTCTTTGAAACCTATTTTGAATTTTAAATCTAATCAGATTTAGGTTGATGAATTATTTAGAAGTTTTATTAATTATGTTTGTGTTTTATAATAGTATTTAATGTTTTTATGTATGTTTGGGTGTATTATGTATTATTATTATTATTTACAATATTCAGAATATTTAATTATTGTTGTATTTTTAGGACATATTTAAACAGTAGAACAGGATTATGATTGGTTGTTGTGTTATTGATGTGAGCTCATTATCATGGGACAGTTGTTATAAATGTGTTTTAATTGATTGTGAAAATGACTCTGAAGAAGCCAGTATTATACTGGTGAAAGCACTAAGTCATTAAAGTTTCTTGATTCACCGTTTTGCTTGCGTCGTCCTCAGTGGCTATTATTTGAGTACCTTGGAGATCACGTCAGTCACCCTGCTAGACAGGGGACCAGGGAAGTAAATATTCTGAGAAGAAATAGCCAGGGAATTTATATGGCTAGGCTTGTATAGGCCCTAGGGCCAATAGCCTACTACCAACCTATGAACCTATGAACCCATAGCCATACTTTAAAGGCCTGCTGATGTTGTTTACTTTGGAATTACCTTGAGACACTTTTCACCCTATAAGCTTTGTGGCACATGCGATAACTACATAACATGGTATTAGGAGTAACTAGATAGGTAGGGGTTCTAATCTCAACCCTGGAAAATGGGTATGTGTGAGAACACTATTGTGTGTGTGTGTGTGTGTGTGTGTGTGTGTGTGTGTGTGTGTGTGTGTGTGTGTGTGTGTGTTTAAGTAAGAACTATATCCATTGGGTGGCCATGGTTTACAATTTTAGGCCATGGTACTCCCAGTGCACATCCCAAGGTCCACTTTACAAAGGCCACTGTTCACATCCACCGTAGAGTACTTGTGGACAGTCTTCATCCCTATAACCTCTGTGCCACGTGCAATAACTATGTAACAGTATGGAACGAATAACATGATAGGCAGGGCTGCTAATGTAAATATTGGCAATTGTCTGTACATTGGTGTGTATAGCAGTGTTTGTGAGTGTGTAGACTCATAGGTGGCAGTCTAATGAGTCCTTCCACACCCAGTGCACCCCCCATTGCCATACCTCACAAGGGCATGTGATGTTATTCTCTTTACAGGTACCTTGGAACGGTCATCACACTATTAGTTCCATGCCACCTGTGATAACTGCATAACACTGTAGTACCACTAACTAGATGGGTAGGATTTCCAAACCCAACACTGGCAACTGTGATCATGTGTGTGTGTGTGTGTGTGTGTGTGTGTGTGTGTGTGTGTGTGTGTGTGTGTGTGTGTGTGTGTGTGTGTGTGTGTGTGTGTGTGGGGGGTTGTGAGTGTGCATGTGGGAACAGTATTCTCTGTGTCTTTAGTCAACACAATATCATCTGGGGGTGTGGGTTTTACCAATCTGAGGTGTGTTCCACCCACTACACTTACAAGTAATCACTTTACAAGGGCTGCTGATGTCAACTACCATAGACTTACCTGTATACACCCCTCAGCCCTATAAGCTCTGTTGCACATGCAATAACTGTTACGAAGACTTGGTAAATGTGTACATATCCAGCTGTACCTCAGCTCTGACATGATCGCTGTGTTACCACTCTGCCATACTCCTTGTTGGCAATGTCTGCAGGGCCACATCCTGCCAACACACAGACACCTAGAACACAGAATACAGCATGTAAGACTACATTCAGTAAGCATTACTAACACCAATAATGCATCATGGCTAAAAAGGTACACACACTCTGAAGAGTACCCATTACAAATGCCAGCTGACAGCAACTTACACAACATTACATAGCTAAACTGTACTTAATTCATCCTGTGCATCAGAGCCATATTAGCATGTCCCTGCATCAGTGTTATGGATGACAGAGATGTGGCACAGGTATCATCTTATGCGCAGGGTGTTGTGTGGGTTTGCCAGAGGCCTAGGCTGAGCCATAGGGTTGACATCATGTGTGTGTGTTTGGAGGGGTGTTCTATGAATGTGCCATGCAGAGGTCATGTGTGTGTGTGTGTGTGTGTGTGTCTGGAGGTGATCTGGCTGCAATGGTGATGTTTGTGTGTTTGTATGCATACAGTCACGCCATGTGGCTACCCTACACAGGGGTATGTTGGGCATCTGTGGACTGTACATGGCAGGGTGTACAGTTCACCATCTCTGGCCATGGGCACATGAACTGGTCCTGCCAGGGGTCTCACTGGCACGACCAGGCCCAAGGCCAGATGCACTACTACTCCTTGATGGTGACTGCTGTCTGATGCAGCTGTGTCCCTGACAGGACTGGCCAGGACCACATGCCCATGGCCTGCTCTGTTGTGGTGTGGATAGCACCTAACCTTTGGTACTGCTAGTGGGACTGCCACTAGAGGAGTGCGAAGATGCATGGCCATGTAGACGTTCAGTTGATGTTGTTGCTGACCTACATCAACATGGCCAATGCCCATCTCCCACCACACGCTGCAGCACATACATTCCATGGTCTAGTATTGCTAAGGTCTCACCCCACAACTATTCATGACCTCAGTATTTTGATGTGTCACCTCAACAAGGACACGTATGTCATCATGTAAGCCAGGAAGAGTTGCATCAAAGACCCTGAGTATCTGTCTGGTTTTCCATTTTATATGTGTCTGTGCATCCATGACAGCTCAAAACATGCATCTGGTGACACCTGCTGTGGCACTTGCAACAGCAGCTCAACAGGCAGCAGTCCTCCTTCGAACACCCCTGTCCACCCGCCTGTGAGGGGCATTGCCTGCACTCCGGTTACGGCTAGTATCTACACTCACACTTGTCATAGTCAGTACACAAGCCTGTTCCACACCATCACCCACCAACTGTCTATTATCTGTGGCTGCTGGAGACAGGGTATGTGTGGACATTGTGACTGTGTGTGGGGACATTGTAGATGACTGTGGGATGCCAAGCGATGGCACAAATTCAGCCTCTGGCAACCCCACCTGTTCCTCACCAGGACCACCATCATGGTCAGAGTCTGCAGAGACACTGACATCAGATTCTGAGAGGGAGGGACCATGGCCACCATGTCCACCTGTGAGGAGAAGATATATGTAAATTAATACCTGCACTATAAGGCTATACAGTTGGCTGGTACACACACATGCATGCTCACACACACACACACACACACACACACACACACACACACACACACACACACACACACACACATGCACGCACACATGGATACATGCACAGACACATACAAGTGAGATGTCACAAAGGCATTACACAGACCTCACCATGGCCAACTTGTGACATTCATGACACACATTCGGACCTCAACATACACACTCTGTACAGGCCCTCAACATCAGTGCAGCCCTTTCCAATTAATGTTACTACTAATATGCACCTCTGGGATGAGTAATGTTAGTATGTGATGGGTCTTCACCTAGCACAAACTGCACCCATGTACACATTATTGCTGTTTACCTGTATCGCACAGTGGCAACTCCTAAAGAACATACCTCGCAACTGTACAGAGTTTAGCTGAATTTCTAGATGTGTGGCTCATATTTTTGGTCTGTTCCTCATAAATCCTGTGTTTGTCTGATACATTACTGGGATGATCTGTGGATTGCCACCACTAATTATGACATAATTTGAGTTGCAGACTTCATAACCTGCAGTAAATGTATGTTAAAACAAAGCCGGTTAGTCTAACAACTTTTTAAGCTTACAGTGGTTATAATAAGTGTACACACCCCTGTTAACATGCCACGTGTTTGTGATATATAACATGAGACCACAGAAATCATGTCATAACATTTCCCACCTTTAATGTGACCTATAACCTCTGGAATCCAATTGAAGAACATACACATTGGTTAAGGGTAACATAGTAAATGAAATAGGTACAATAGGATGGTTGCATGAGTGTGCACACCGTTAAACTAATACTTTGTTAAAGCACCTTTTGATTTAATTACAGCATTCAGTCCTCTTGGGAAGGTGTCTATCATCATGGCACATCTTGACTTGGCAATATTTGCAGACTCTCCCTTGAAAAAGCCCTCCAACTCTGTCAGATTGTGAGGGCATCTCTTGTGTACAGCCCTGTTGAGGTCACCCCACAGATTTTCTGTTGGCTGTAGGTGTGAGCTCTGGCTGGGCCAGTCCAGAACATTGAATGTCTTCTGGTGAAGCCATTCTTTTGTTGATTTGAATGTATGGTTTGGGTTGTTGTTGTGTGGAAAGGTGGAATTCTTCTCCAGCTACAGCTATCTAGTAGACACCTGAAGAATTTGGGCCAAAAGCGACTGGATTTTGGATCTGTTCATAATCACCTCCAACATGACTAAAGCCCCAGTTCCAGCTTATGAACAGCAAACCCATAGCAGGACACTGCCATCACCATGCTTCACCGTGGGGATGGTGTTCTTTTGGTGATGCACAGTATTGTTATTGCGTCAAGCAAACCTTTTGGAATTGTGGCCACAAAGTTCAACCTTGGCCTCATTAGACCATAACATATTTTCCCACATGCTTTTGGGAGACTTGATGTATTGTTTTTCAGAATTTAGTCAGGCCTGGATGTTGTTCGGTGTGAGAAAATGCTTCCATCTTCCAACCCTACTCTATAGGCAAGACATATGGAGACTACGTGAGATTGTTGTCACATGTAGTACACAACCAGTACTTTCCAGAGATTCCTGCAACTCCTTTAGTGTTGCTGCAGGTCTCCTGGCAGCCTCCATGACCATTTGTGATCTTGTCTTCTCATCAAACTTGGAGGGATGTCCACTTCTTCACAATGTCATTGTTGTCCCATATCTTATCAACCTTTTGATGACTGTCTTCATTGTGTTCCATGGTATATGCAATACTCTGGAAATGTTTTTGTACCCTTCTACGGGCTGATACCTCTCCACAATGAGATCCCTTTGATGCTTTGTAAGCTCTCTGTGAACCATAGCTGTTGCTGCAGCAGACAATTGAGTAAATGTCTGGAAAAGCCTAGTAGGACAACTGACCGCTATTCATTGTTAATCAAAGAGTCTCTGTAATTTATGGCAGGTGTGTATTCAAGAAGACGTAATTCTGTAATTACATCAAAAGCTGCTTCAACAAAGTATAATTTTCAGGCTGTGCACGCTTATGCATCTAGCTTATTGTATGTGTTTTTTTTCATACTTGTTCCCCTAACAGGTTTGTTTATCAATTGAATTGTACAGGTTATAGGTCACATTAAAGGTGGGAAGAATTTTGAAATGTTTTATTGTGGTCTCATTTTTGTATGTCACAAATACCTTGCATTTTAACAGGGGTGTGTGCACTTTGTATATGCACTGTATAAGACTACTTTTCAAATATGTCCCTAGTTTTGCCCCTTTGTTCCCCCATTTTGTCAGTCTTTGTCCAGATTTATTGCACTGACAGGTTGTGAGGTATACCTCATGAAACTTCCAAACAAACAAACAAATGAATATAGCCATAAAAAGGCAAAATAATAAAAAAGGAATGACTAAAAACACAGATCGACTTTATTACATCAAAATCCAACTGGTAAGCACTTTGTGAGGTATGCTACGGATAAGTTACAACTCCTGCAAATAGGCCCCCATGTGATGACCACTCTGATGCAATGCTGTTAACCCCACCACAAGTGAACATGCACATTTCACGATATGGCTAAGAGTAAAAGTTCTGTGCATGGTAAAATGCATGACCTTAACATGTCTGGGGTATTGGTGAGCCACAACAGGACAATACCATACTCACCAGCTTCAGGCTGCTGCCCCACATCCAGACCAGAGGTACCTATGTAGTTGTGGGGGAGAGGTATTGTCAGCAGATTCACATGTGGCATTTGTGCAGGATGAATGCTACCTTTCTGGACATGTACAGTACAAGCTCTGATACTACACGATTTGCTGTCCTTCACCATGGATGTGCACTTGTGTGCATTACAAAACCCCACCTGCAAATGCATTTTGACCTGATGTATGCATCTAGATACTCTACAGAAGCCATTATGACTGCTACATTATTAAATTGATGTGCACTGTGGACTTACCTGGATGCTCCTCACCTGTTACCTGGGTGCCATCCACCTCCACGACTTGTGTGTGTTGGCTTTGCTCATGTGTGGTGGCTGCCCCAAGGTTGGCAAGGACCTCCTCCACTGGTGTATTTGAAGCCTGCATAGCAAGACCCCCACCTGTGGTGGAATGGTTCCTGGCCACAGTAGCAGCCCTTTGCCGGGCATGGCTTATCAGGTCAGTCACCTGATGCCTGACCTGATCGTATGTGGGTTCATGGTGGCTTAAGTTGTTTACTCTGTGGAGAAGTTCATCCCACAGGGCAGTCTGTTCCTGCAGATTCTGTTGGCCACGGCCAAACATCACCCCAATGTGGTTGATTATCATCTTGGTGATGGCCGCTGTTTCAGCTGCAGTGTATGCTGGCTGCCTTGCACGCTGCATGTCACCTGGAAGACATAAATAGGGAAACACATCACAGGACCTCATACATTTGTCACATTATTTACATAACCTGAACATCAACATTGACTAGCATTAGCCACCACTTACGACCACATCATAGCCCTGTCATCTATCAGCACAGTATGAGATTGCATTGTACTCCTGGTGCTGATGTGTGATGTTCCCCACAATGAGAGCTAGTAAATTGAATAATCCACCATTCATCATTCACCTTTGTGTAGAGGGATGACAGTGGCCATCTTCCTTGCAGATGGGATGTCAGTGGTGCTCAAGCTTTGCTGGTGTACAGTGTGTAATGGAGCTGGGGGCATATGCCTGTGTTCATGTAGGATGCAGACAGGTATGTTATCAGCTCCCATGGAGACTTACATTTGTTGCCTTTGATTAGGCATTATGGATCTGCTCCTTGATGATGGGGGGAGGAGGGCGGGTGTTATGCATATTCACCTATACTGATGGTGGGACGTGAGGGTGATGTTTTCCCTTATCCTGTCTGCAGCGGGTTGGCTATAGCTATGCTGTGTGTGTATATGTGGTGTGATTGGCCACCAGTACAGGGTGGATTGGGTTGTTGCCTCTGAGATTGAAGAGATGTGTGAAGACGGCCTTGTGACTGGCCTTGGTGGATGTGTCCAATATGTACTCATAGTTAGCCTTACAGTAATTCACCTGTGACCCCATATGCTTGATCAGACTCAGGTTGACTTGCTTACAAGTTGTTGCTTGCTCCTATTTGGCCCAGTACAGCCAATATACCAACAGATTATGTGTTTTGTGTGTTGCTGCTGTCCAGCAAAGGGGTTACTCTACCTTGTTGCAGACAGGTTTTATGAGTCAGGTATTGCTGAGTCCATACAGCTATGTAGGTGCTCATATAGCTGTTTGTAGTGGGCATGGGCACAAGGTCATAACACAGTTGGACAACTCTCCATTTTCAACCTGATAATCATGTTTATTCTAGTACCCATGTCTGTGTCAGAGCAATGCAACAACCTGTAGCTGTAGAAATTTATGTTTGTTGGATGCACAGAAACTAAGATTACAAATGTGTACATCATGTACAGCTTATTTACCTGACATTTTGCATCTCATATCTGTTGGTTTGAGGCTTCCAGCTACACCTACTCATACATATATGTGCAGAAGTAATACCTGATATACATTTCTGTTCTATGTCAGTATGACACACTTTATTTACACTCTTGGTACACAGTCATACCTCTCAACCTGTTAGAGAAGGACCTCTGGAGGGCAACACACATAAATGGGGGACAATGGCCAAAAATTAGTAACACTTTATTAATATTGCTGTAACACACTTAAGTCAGTTGATAGCACAGTAGGTTTGCATTCACAGAAATACTCTGGAGGATGTCCGATAATCATATATATGCTATTATGTTCTAATGTCAATCTTCACAGATTTTCCAATGATTTGCCAGACATAACACAACTCTATGAGTAAATGACTATAAATATGAGGCACACATATAGTCACTGTGCATAACACTGGGCAGTTGAATGGTATGAGCTCAGTTTATCACATGTAGTTCAACACACATCTGCAACAGTAGTTTACTATGCACATACCCTATATAGGTCTCTTAGATTTGTGAGACAAATGTGTATCATAGTTGTATTCACAAGTAACATATGGATATTTACGACATCCCAGTAGCTGGCCTAGCAGTGTCACAGTCAGTATTGTTCAACAGACACTCCAGTAGTAGTCATATGTGAGCCATCCATTCCTGGGGTGACTCAGGAGCGTGAGCTGTGATCTATGTCACTGCAGACAGACCTAGATGCTATGGCCATAGGTGCTAATCAACAATATATCAGTAGAGCAAGTCCTGCTAAGACATATTTGTTAAACTTCCTATTTCCCCTTATTACATACCCCCTACTGCATTCCATTGCATGCTTAATTGACTGACATAGCTTTTTTTTCCAAGTATAGTTGGTTTGCTCAGATATGTTGGGTATACATCTGTTTTGCATAGGTAAAAGCTTGCCTTTTGTAGGTAATGCTCATGAGCAGCTGATGGCCTGTGCACTAATTGGTGTCCCCCACTTGCTAATTGCATACAGAACAGCTGTCTTGTTATTCCTATAGCCAATGGCATGGCAACACACTCCTATAACTGAGAACTTCATGTGGGGGTTGGCCCTTTTCCTTGCCTGCGAGGAGGACATCATGGAGGTGTTTTAAAAACAGCATCACAGAGGATAGTTGGAAATATCTCTTAGAACAACAAATATGGAGACAGCCGAGCAAAATGGGGGAGAAGGTTCCAGACCTAGGTACAGAATGTAAGTATTGCTGTTATACAGTTGGATTAATGCTAGATTAACAGGGTTTGTGTGGACATGGATTTTCTGCGTGATATTAAGTCTGTGTTATGTGGTTGACAAAACTCTCAAATGTAGGTCTATCTGCAGAATGGTCAGAGGTTTGACTCCTATATTTGGTCTGTTCCTCAGACAGCTTTTGTCTTTGACAAATCAGTATCATACTCTGGGGATTGCAATCAGTAAATCATAACATCCATTTGTGTTCCTGACTTCATATCCCTCAGCAAAGATATGTCACAACGGACTCACTTTATAATCTCGACATACTGAAATATCGAATTTCAGTATCTCGAAACTATAAAGTCGAATTTTCAAAATACAGAAACCCCAAAGAGTAAAATCCCATGACTGGAGGAGTTCCCTGGTCAGCCTCAGTAAGAAGCTGAGAGCCCTTATAAGATCCTCCAAAGCTAGCTACGAAAACAAAATTGTCACTGATTCTAAGGACATCCACAAAGCATTATATAGCTATGTCAAGAATCTCAGTGGCAACACCCAAATCTACTCTGAGTTACAGCACAACAGCATGAGAATTACAGAACCAACTGATATTGCCAATGTCCTGGCAGATAGGTTCAGTGCTAACTTTAACCCCCTCTCACTCCCTAAAGGGCCCATAACTATACATGAAGAATGCAGAGTCCCTGTAATCACAACTACGCAGGAACAACTGCACTTTCTAAAGAAAAAACACAACATCTATGGGACCGGACAACATCCCAGGCTGTGTTATAAATGAACTGGTTCCCCACCTAAGCACCATGTTCAATCATAGTCTCACATCAGGCTTTGTGCCCACTGAATGAGGCACAACAACAGTTATCTCACTTTACAAAGAGGGAGCCACCACTGATCCTGGGAACTATTGCCCTATTAGCCTGACGAGCCTGGTCTGTAAGGCCATGGAATGTATCATCATGGAACTCATAAACAAAGACATTGGTAACCTACAAACTCTGGACCCCACCCAGTTTGGGTTTGTGAAAGACAGATCATGCCTCCTGAACCTGATCGACTTCTTTGAAGCAGTCACCAAAGCTGTAGACAAGGGTAAGGTGGTTCACACAGCCTATCTTGACCTCGCCAATGCTTTCAACACCATCCCCTTTCTGGAATTATAGCTAAACTCACTAAACTAGGTATAAATCCCTACATCACAAGATGGGTTGCCAATTGGCTCACTGACAGAACCCACACTGTAAAAGTTGCAGACTCCAAAATCTGATTTCAAACCAGTGGCAAGTGGAGGACCACAGTGTTCGGTCCTGGGACCTCTTCGGTTTGGTATCTAGTTCTCTGAAGTACAGGCTAACACAGAAGGCCTTTGGCTAATAAGGTTTGCAGATGACTGCAAACTAAGAGCCATAGTTGAGTCCCCAAATTATGTGGACATCCTACAGAAGGGCCTCACTGAGACAGATGCCTTGTATCAGAGCCATGGCCTCAAGCTCAATGCCAAAAAGTGCACTGTCATCCCCTTTAGTAAATACTCTGTACCCATGAGCTACCACATAGGTGGCAGTCTACTTAATACCAAATGCATGATAAGAGACCTGGGGACACAGGTTGACAGTAGTCTCTCCTAATCACATCACCACAGTAGTCAGGAAATCCTTCTATATGGCACACCTCATCACAAAAGGGTTCTCATCTAAGAAAAAATAAGTCATTGTTCCCCGCTACTCGACACTCATTAGACCCATTATAGAGTACAATGCCCCTTTTGGAATGTACCTCACAAGACATCTGCAGCAGCTGGAAAGGCCACAGAAGTACCTCACAAAGAGGATTACTGGCCTCAAACAGATGCCCTACACTGACCATCTTAAAAAACTCCAGCTTTACTGCATAGCATATCACCTACTCTGAGGTGATCTCTGCCTAGCATATAAATCCATGTCAAACCCAGAGCTGTTAGACATGCTACACCTAAAGAAATCCCAATCCCTTTGAGCTACATGCTCTAGGGACCTAAACCTTGTCACCAAAATAAACAGAACACGCTGAAGGGATAGATTCCTGTCCCAGAGACTTCCCATACTCTGGAACAAGCTACCCATCTATGTCAAGCAAAGTTCCTCATTAGCACTCTTCAAGAAAAATCTTGCTAAGTGGATGGGAAATAGGAAATACACCCAGGGGGATCACTTCTGTGGCTCTGCTCGACAGGGGCACAGGAAAATAACTTTCTTGGGTGGCGTAAGCCATGGAACCTTGTTGGCTAGGCTTACTTAAGCCCTTTGGCTGATAGCCTAGTATCTACCTATGAACCTATGAACCAAAAGTGCAAAATTCAAAATCGCGAATGTAAATACACTGTACACCACACAACACCTACACACTACAACAAACAAACAAAGCACACACACAAACTCAAAAATACAAATAAACAAATCTACCCTACAAATAAGAGGGGAGCAAGCCCCCCCTGCACCCCCATGTGCAGTGCCCCCCACACCCCCGTTACTTATATATACTAACTCCGAGGTCGCACCAAACAGAAAAAGACAGTAAACTTACCACTACACTCTCTACACTCCCCTCGCCCACACACATAACATATATACAAACACCACCACCTTCAACACTTAAACACTTATACTTTTACCTAACCTATCCTAACCCACACCTAAAACTTTTGAAAACACTCACCTACACACAAACACCTACCCATAGCCGGCCTTAGGCATAGGCCAACTAGGCGGTCTAGCAGGGGCACTTTTCCAGTATTTATTTGGTGTAGGTAGACCAGGATGGGGGCAACAGGTAGTGTGGTGGGGGGCACCATGGAGCCCTTTTGCCTAGGGCACCAGTTGACCTAGGGCCGTTCCTGCCTACCCAAAACCCTTATAAAATATTCACTTACCTTAATCTCCAGCCAAATACACACACCAAACTGTACATCAGGCACACAGTACATCCCATGTCACATACCGGAATACCATAACTACGAATTTGACATTTCCGGATTTGTGGTTATGCAGTTTCACTATTTTAAAAGTTCAACTTTATGGTCTTGAGATACAAATATTCAATATTTCAGTATTTTGAGATTATAAAGTGAACACATTACAACAAACCCTGTAACACCAGCAGCTTTCTCAGTTTCTAACTGCAATATTTTAAATATGCCCCTGTTTTGGGCCTCTGTCTCCCACTTATGTCAGGCTTTGTCCAGATGTCATGCAATAAGAGGTTGATAAGTATGGTATATCATTATTTAGTGCCTTCATTCCTGATATCATCCCAGTGATGTAGCAGAATGCCAGACATGTTATGAGGTAGAAGCCATATATATGAGGATGAAGCCTGCATATTCTGTGGGAATCTGTATAGTTGAGAGGTCTGTGTACATCTGGTGATTGTTAACAGACTGTCTGGATTGTGTAGCAGTGTAGTGTATAAATGTTAGTTGGGCTGTGTAGGGAGGGGGTAGATGTAAGTGTCATGGCTCCTTTTCTATCTGACTGTGCATGCTGCTTCAGTTTCTGGTGGTCTATTGGCTGTATATGTTTCTAGGGGCAGACTGAGACATGTCCTGTACCACCTCAGGATTCCTACTACATTGTCAATTTGGCCAGTATATGTAGGGATAGTGTGTTAGTGGCAAACATGATATTTTTGTCCACACAGTCGTTATACTCTAGTGTTCATTTGGCTTACCAGTATGTCACTGTGACTGTGGTGAAATTGGTTGTGGGTATGCACTTTCACACCTGTGTCTGTTTTTCACTACTGTCACATCCCTGTAGTGCCTGATATATTTGCAAATGCATGTGTAATTCTCCATATCTGATTTGGGATAGTGTTGTGTCAGTCTGACTGCAATGTGGATGGTGCTTGGTGACATGCTTAGCAGCTCAGTGTGGTTTCTCTGATGTCATGTTATGTCCAGATATTCATAGGATGTCTGGTTTGTCTGGCTTATATCTTTGGTCTGGCCCCATAAGTGTTATGTATTTGTGACAAATCAGTGGGATGATGTGAGGATTTAAGTCACTAACTACTGAGAAGCAAGTGAGTCTTGGACTTGTGCTATTTCAGTCAATATATGTTAGAACAGACAGTGCTACTGCAGCAACTGTCAGTTAATCTACTCAAGTATTTCAGATATGTCCCTATGTTCATGGCATTCTCCCCCTACTTTGTCAGGCTTGGTCCAAATTCATTGCACTAAGGAATTCTGAGCATACCCGTCAACTGGCTGGATTGTTTCAGAATGTCCAGGTTTATTGTTCATATTTTCGGTGTGTTCCACAAATTATTTGTATTTCTCTGGTAAATTACTGTGATGATCTGAGGATTCCTGTCAGTAAATGATGAAATACATTTCATTGTCAGACCTCATGTCCTTCAGAAAATGCATGCTGAAACAAACCCTGTTACTCTTGCAACTAAGTTTCTAATGTCAATATTTAAAGTACGTCCCTACGTTTGGCCCATTGTCCCCCCATTTTGACAGCCTTTGCCCAGATGTCTTGCACTAAAAAAGAAGAAGAGGGGTTCTGGTTCTGAGGACTACTACACATATGTATATATATATGTATATATATATATATATATATATATATATATATATATATATATATATATATATATATATATATATATATATATATATATATATACATATATATATACACACACACCCACACACACACACACACACACACACACACACACACACACACACACACACACACACACACACACACACACACACACACACACACACACACACACACACACACACATACACACACACATATATTTAATATATTTTTCATATATATGTATCTCTATACATATATATCCTTATGTTTATATATACAAAACCTGAGTGATTCCAAAGAGCTTTTTCCCTACTGTTGAAAGACTCTGCTGAATGATATGTTTGAAAAAGCATCAGAAGTTCCTGCGACTCCAATGTTGTAGTAGTACATTGTTCTGACTATAGTGTATGGGATCCTGGGTTCAAGACTTGGCAGTGCTGGCTATTTTGTTGCTAGCCAGAGCAGCTGCTGATGGAGACAGAGTGATTAAAGCAGTTTTAAGCAGCTTTAAGTGGGTTTGGGTGATTCACTGATGCCCGCATACAGTTAACCATACAGATGCTTAATCCATTTTGGCTTCACTTAACATTGTACAAACTCACTTAATCCTGCTTACTCCTAATTGCACCCACACTAATTCCTTTAAAAGAAAAATGGGTTATAGGAAAGTTGCAAGAAAGGGGCACGCAGAGGAAAAAAATATGAAAGGTAGCTAGGGATGCATAGGACAGGTGTAGGTAAATTCTATAGCTGTCCATTTCTTTAACAGCAACAGCTGTGCATTTTTATGGAATTTGGAGGTGAAGTTAGACACTCAAACCACAGAGAGAGTGGTGAGGACAACAGAAATGTATTGTCAAGCCAGCTGGACTGGATTACGTGTCCAGTGTACACCTGTGAGAAATGGACAGCTATGTGTGAGGCAATAATTTTTTGGGGGGACAGATTACCTTTTTTTTCTTTGTTAAGGTGAGAGTGGGATCTTGAGGAAGGATTGTAGGTATGCCTGTGGAGGTAGATTGCATAAGGAGACAGACAAGCCAGACAGGACAGTAGTCAGGGGTGGTGTATGACACATGCGGGGGGTAAACACCTTGGATGATGGGGAGGGTGTTTGGCAATCAGAGGCCCATGAGTCTCCATATGGATATAGTGGAACTGACATGCCCACCTGCAGGCAGTCATGACTGCACCTTCATATCTATGATGGTGGCTGTGCTGGGGCTGGACAGGAGGGGTAGCCTGCTCCTTCAGGTGCACCAGGCAGCCCTCCATCTGCTGCTGCTGGCCACCCAACTGAGAGCAGATGACACTGCACACCATACCCCAGAACTGACATCTCAGCACCGACACCCAGGTGGTGCAGGGCCTGCAGGAGATGAAGTTCCAGGGTGGATTCCAGACATGCTGGGGCCTGGTGCAATGGGCATATGGGGCGAGCCAGGTGTATCCATTGGGAAACGTGCTATGGTGTTGAGGTTTTCCATGATATATTGGTTAGTCATGAACAGAAAATTTCAATACTAGCTTTAAAGGCATGCATGGGTGTTCAATTAACCCAAAACAATAGATGTGAAACAGTTGCATAACAAACAGAACACATGCATAATTGGAACAACAGTAAGCATTGTAACAGCATGCCTGTAACAATGACAGCAACAGACTGCCAACAATGGTATTTGAACAAGGTATATTAACATGCAACCAATTAAGTATATGAACAATAATGTAACATATGTCCCAGCATTAGGTTTGGTAAAAACACAGCCATAGTAAATGAATAATTATTAGTGATGCAGATGGTGGGAAACTGTCAGGTTGATACCAACCTCAGTGCACAAGTCACCTCACACCTTATTGCATGCTCTGTACATTATTACTGTCATACTTAGTGTGGATGACATCTGCCACAGCAGGGGGAGTGATGCCTCTCCTGGCATTTCATTTGCGGTAATGCTTCTTGTACCGGTCAGTAATTGGGTGAGTCCCTCTTGGGGGATGCTACATCAGTGGGGGAATGTAAGACAGTGTACAATTTACAAGCATCCGTACACCTGGTCAGCCACAGACCACTGCTATTGTCGGGTCTATATTAGAAAACCGAAGATCATTTCGAGTGAATCGGAATTCAGTGACACCTAGAACACAAACGACGGTAATGGCGAACATCCAAAACAGCGAAAAACAAAATGTTGAACTGTCATGGTTGGCCCATCTGTGGTATAGCAACGTAAGGTAAGTGTGCGATAGTTATGAACCTTAGGGTTAGGGTGCGGGTTAAGGTGAGTGCATAGATAGGTAATGTTTGTAAGGTTTAGTGTAGGGTTAGAAGTAGGGTTTTGTTAAGTGTATGTGTGTGGATTATTTGTTTTGTTTGAGTATATGTTTGTAGGGTAAGTGTGTGATAGTTGCGGACCATAGGGTTAGGGTGTGGGTTAAGGTAAGTGCATAGATAGTAATGTATGTAAGGTTTAGTGTAGGGTTAGAAGTAGGGTTTGGTTAGTGTATGTATGTGTTTTATTTATTATGTTTGGGTACGTAGTACATAGCACGCGGTGGTGTTGGCCGACTATGACGATTAAAGATTTTATATTTCACGGCTTAGGGGGTTCAGCATATTTGCGATTCAGACTATGTGGGTCTGTGTTGTGGTATTCACTCAAATGGGTTTTCAATTTCCTAATATAGACCCCTATTGTCCTGTACCTCAGATACCTATATCTTAAACTGTACAGGCCCCCCAGACCAGTCCTTGGGGTACACGGTTGTGGATGAATCTTCTATTAGAGGTGGGTTCTACCACGTTGACTGAGTGGATACTATCATTGGGCCAGTTAGTTACCCATCTGGTTACCCACAGGTTGGTGCCTAGCTGTGTTGGCGTATGTATCCTGCCCACCTTGGGATTAGTGTGATAGGAATGGGCTAGGTGAAGTTAGGCATTGTTCATCATCTTCCCCTAGTCCCTGTGTTTGCAGACCACTGCAGAGAGGTCAGTCAGGTTTAACAGGCCTGATCTCTTTTAGACAATACCATGGTCTGTGGGCCCAGGCATTTTGATTTTGCTGATGTCTCTGTTCATAATGTCCTTTATATTGCCTCCCATGCCCTTACAGAGCAGGCTAGTTGGGCTGATGTGCATAATATTGGCTGGGTTGGGTGATTGCTCAGCCTTTGTGCATAGGGATGACAGTGGCTGTCCTCTGTGTAGATGAGATGACACCGTTGCTCAGGCTATGGTTGACTACAGTGTGGAATGGATCTGAGAACCCATGCCTGTGTTCATGTAGGATACAGTCAGGGATGGTATCATGCCTGTGGTGACCTCTGTGTTGCCTTTGAGAGGGCATTACAGACCTGCTTCCTGATGACAAGGGGAGGGGTGCAGGTGCTCTACATGCACATGTGTACCACTGGGGTACAGGGTGGTGGTGTTTACACTTAACCTGTCTGCAGCCGGTTGCCTATATCTATGCCATATGTGCATGTGGTGTTACTGACCACCACTACAGAGCAGATTTTTGTGTTGCCTCTGGAATTGCAGACGCATGTGTGGAAGGCCTAGTGATTTTCCTTAGTGGATGTGTCTGATTTGCACTCAAAGACAGCCTTAGGGTACATCAGCTGTGCCCGTATTTGCTTGTACAGACCAAGGTGACATTGCTTCCAATGAGGCACCTGTTCCTTCTTGGCCCATCCAGCAATTGTTTCCACCTATTATGGTATTTGTGTATTGCTGCTGACCACCACAGGCATTTACCCTATCTTGAGGAAGATGACGTTGTCCTGTCAGGTACTGCTGAGTTCATACAGCAATGTGGGTGCCCACATAGTATTGTGGTGTGGGCCTGGACACTGCTGCTGGTTCCAAAAAATGGTTCATTGGCTGTACAGCTACTTCTTCCTGCTCTGAGGGGATTTCTAGTAATTTGTGCACAGTTCATTCTGTTTGACACTGTAAGGGGTGGGGGGCAGGGGAGACGGTGACCTGAACAGTGATGGCTATGTGGTCAGATATTACCAAGGGGGATGGCACTGTAGGAGTGCTACAGTGGCTACTCATGTTGGTTAGGACCAGGTGCATGAGATTCCCACCTGCCGTAGGAGTGTTGACCAGCTGCTCAACTGCATTGCCATTGACAAAGCCAAGTAATCTGTGTGCATTCATGTTCAGGTGGCATAGGTCAGGCACACTGTGGTTGGGTATTTGAAGTCACGCAGGATCAGGGTAGATGATTGAATCCTGACAGATTCCAGCAGATGTCAGTAGGTATGGTGGGTGTCCATAGTCATGGTTGGAGGCCTGTAGCTAGCTATGATTTGAGTAGGTGTTTTGTCAACTGCTGAATGCACTTAGGATGTCACCCATGCATCATGCTGTTTGGCCAGCCTGGAGGTGTGTATGGGTATGCTAATGTTCAATACTCCACCTCCTGTGGCTTTGCAGGCCTTCATTTAGGGTCTAAATGTATGATGGGATGAGTGACCTGGCAAGATTGGTGTGCTCTCCACAGCTAGACAGCAGGTATCAGTGACTGCACAAATGTCAGCATCCTACAGGACAGGTTACACTTGCATTGACATGGGTGTCATGGTAAGACACCTAGCTCCTGTTAGAGCAAGACACCTGCACAAAGGCACACATCAGTGGTGGGCAAAGGTCAGTAAATAGTGTCACTTTATGAATCTAGCTGAAACACACTTCGTTGCCAGCAAAGATGGGGTCCCATTCAAAGGTGTACTCTTCAGGATATGACATCTGACAATGACATTTATGCTAATTTGTTATGAATTCAGTCTTTCATGGGTTGCCATTGATGTGCCAGACAACACACAACTGTCTGAGGCATTGACTACAAACATGAGTCAGACATGTTGTCAGTCTGCAAAACTCTAGACAGTTGTCAGGTATGGGCTCAGTATATCACATACAGTTCAACACACATATCTCCACATGTCATGTAGTATGCAGATACCCTATGTATATCTCTTACATTTGTTAGACAAGCATATGTATCAGAGTAGCATTCACATGTGACATATGAATAATTACAACCTCCCAGGTAGCTGGCTTACCAGTGACACACTCAGTATTGGACAACAGAGACTCCATTAGTAGCCATGCATGAGCTAACCTTTTTTGGGGTTACCCAGGAGCCAGAGATGTGCTCCATGTCAATGCAGGCTGGGCAAGCAGAAATGGCCATAGGTACTGGACAGCAGCATGTGAGTCCAGAAGGTCGTGTCGTGGCCTAGTGCTTAATGTCTTATTTGACATCATTGCATCCTCCCTTCTGCATTCCATTACAAACTTACATTATTGACATACCTGTTGTAGTGCCCAGGAGTTCCCTCACAACAATGCAGATGGTTATGTTTGTGAAGTCACACTCTGTCTTTGTGTAGATGGGTTGAGATGTGTGTTTCTTAGGCAGAAGCTTGACTTTTGTAGGTACTCCTCATGAGCAGGTGATAGCCTGTGCACCAATCAGTGTCTCCCACTTGCTACTTGCATCCAGAACAGCTGTATTGTCTTTCCATTTGCCAATGCTATATCAACACAGTGCTACAATTATGGCCTTTATGTGTGCCTTGCCCCTTTTCCTTGCCTGTGTGGAGGATATTATGGATGTGTGGGGGCTATAGCATCACAGACAGTAGGTGGGAATACCTCTTAGGAGAGGACATGCAGAGACAGCCCAGCAATTTGGGGAACAAAGCTCCAGAATTGGGTACAGATTGCAAGTCAGTAGTGCTGTTATTCACATAGAGGGTTGCTAGTTTAACAGGGTTCATCTGGACATGCATTTTCTGTATCACTTGACGTGTGACAGTGATATGTCGCTGACATATCTTTCAACTGTCCTGATGTCCACAGACTGCCAGGGGGTTTGCCTGTTATCTTTTGCCTGTTCCTCAGACAACGTCTGTTTTTGTGGAAACAGTAGGATAATGTGAGGATTGTAAGTCAGTAATTGTTGACTTCCATTGGTATTTCAGACATCATATCCTTCAGAGATGTTATGTTACAACAAAGCCTGTGGCACTGGCAATTGTTTCAGTTTGTAACACCATTATGTGGGACATGTCCTCTTTCCGGCCCCCTATCCCTCAAGTATGTCATGCTTTGTCCAGATGTCTTGCAGTAAGAGGGTCAGCGGTATGTGATATCATTATTTAGTGACTGCACTCAAGGTATCATCCCATCGACTTAGCAGACTTCTGGAAGTAGTATGCGGCAGTGGCCATGAATATGATCTTACACCCGGGACATTCTGTGGAAATCTGTACATATGAGGGTTATGTAGACCTGGCCATTGTGAACTGCCAAGATTGTGTAGCAGTGTTGTGTGTAGATGTTTATTTGGCTGGGAAGGAGAGCAGCAGATGTGAGTTTCACAGATCCTTTTTCTATATGGCTGTGCATGCTGCTATGGCTGCTGGTTTTGTCTATCAGGTATGTATGTTTGTACAGGCAGACTGAGAAAGATCCTGTAACACCTCAGGATTCCCACTACACTGTGAGTTGGGCCAGTATATGTCAATGTAGTGTGTGACTGGGAATCAGGATATGTTCATTCAAACAGTCGTTCTACTATAGAATTAATTTGGAGTACTGGTATGTTGCTGTGACTGTGGTGAAAATGGTTGTGGGTGGACATTTATGAACCACTATCTGCTTTTTCCTACAGTTCCATCCCTGTAGTGGATGATATATTTGGATATACATGGGTAATTGCCCAAAGCTGATTTAGATTAGTGCCGTGTTGGTTTTACTGTGGTTCAGAGGGTGCTGGGTGACATGGTTGGCAGCTGTCATGGGTTTTTTCATTCTGTTACATAAGTGCGGTCATACCTCTTCACTGTCCAGATGTCTAGACACTGTCCTGATGCGTAGCTCATATGTTTTGTCTGTTGGTCACAACAGTTGTGGGTTTCTCTGAAATCACTGGGATGATGTGAGCATTGACATTAGTAAGTAATGGCATTCATTTGTGTTTCAGACATGGAATCTATCTAGCATTGTATGTTAAAGCACACCATGCAACTCTAGCAGACTTCTAAGCGTATGACAGACACATTTCAAAGATGTCACTATTGTTTGCCCTTTATCCCTCAGTTTGTTGGGCTTTTTGCAGATGTGTTGCAGTAAGAGGTTGGTTATCTGTCTATATATCTATGTATAAATGTATATATATATATATATATATATATATATATATATATATATATATATATATATATATATATATATATATATATATATATATATATATATATATATATATATATATATATATATATATATACATATACATATATATATATATATATATATATATATATATATATATATATATATATATATATATATAAATATATATTGGTATCTATCTATATATACATATGTATGTATATAACAGTACTACAAATATATAATTCCCCCTTATGTTGAATGACTGTTGTGCATGATATGTTAGTAAAGCCATTGCAAAATTCATACAGCTCAGATTCAATAGAGTTATGTTGCTGTGATTGTTGTGCACAGGGTCCTAGGCTCCAGAGTTGGAAGTGGTTACTTTTTTCATTAATGTTAAATGACCAGAATGAATGATATGTGTGTAAAACCATGACAGTGGCCCAAAGCTCAGATGGTGTCATGGTATGTTGCTGTGATTCTAGTGCAGAGCAACCTGGGTTCAAGAGCTGGTGGGTTTGATTATTTTGTTGCCAGGCAGAACAAGGGCTGATGGAGACATAATGATTAAGCTACTTTTAAGCAGTTGTAAGTGGGTTTGTGCAGTTTTGCATGGAGCTAAGCCCTGTTGGCTTCACTTAGCACTGCTTACACCCACACTTTAAAGAAAAGAAAATAGGGTGATAGGAAAATGGTGAAATGGGAGCAAGCAGAGCATAAAACATTATGAAAAGCAGCTAGGGATGTGTGGGATGGGTGTAGGAAAGGACCATAGCTCTACATTTATTCTTTTGAAAATGAGGTGAGACAGCAGTACAGACATTCATATAAGATGCTGTGGGAGATATTGCAGCTTATTTTTGATGAAGGCTGATAATGCACTCGCAGAGCTCAGCATACTGGTAACTACAGTATGTACCTACTACAATTGTATTAAAAAGTTTGCTGCAGCTACAGTTCTAAGCTGAAAAGCCTTTTGTTTTTCTTTTCACCTTCAGGATTTTATTTTTGTCTTCAAATTTTTTATGATTGGGTGGTACCAATCTGAAACTGCACAGGATGTCAAATGACTCAGCTATGGCTTGCTGAAAAAAGTAATTCACTTTCTGACACACTCATTCATACTGGAATGTTAGTTACAGCCAACTGAATACATACATTTCTCTTATGTCTGTTTCCTCCTGTGGTAAACAGCTGCAAAATCCCGGCAAGAAAACCCAAAGAATTTGACACAGCAGCTTGTTGGTGTAAAATGGTTGTAGGTTTACTGTACCTGCTTTCCTCACTGCTTTATTTTGCTCCCTAAAGCAGTAATGAGATGTGCCCTCATTCCCCTTTCCTAAATAGTACAATATTTTATGGGAACAGTATAGTACCACATAAAAAGAAGTGAAAAGAATCTCTGGAGTAATAGAACACATTTGCCCTGTAGCATAAAATTAAATGTAAACTTCCAGATTTTTCATATAGTTCTGCTGCAGCATTAATTTCTTGTTATGAGGACCTTTTATAGGTGAGTCTGATGCTCCTCACCAGGAGCTACTGGGGAGGCACTGATGTTACTTTCAGAATCCAAACTGGGAAGTCTGTGATGATGACTATGTAAAGGGAAGTGACAATGTGATTAAATGGCAGCAAAAATATATGAATATTTAGCTAGACCTCGTTGTTCTCTATATATGCTTTAAGTAAATGAGGCCAGTTGCTCTCTTGCAAAAGTATGCTGTTATCTATGGTTAAAGGATATTCTTGGCTTGCTATCAACATTTTGATTGCACTTCACCATTGAGTCACATCATCGACCCATTTACGTTAAATCCATACTGCTAAACTATCCATTTGCCGAAAAAAACACGAACAGTGACATTTTTGACTGCTTCACACCTAACATGAGTCAAGAGAGGGAGGAATTTTACAGTCCAGAATAGTGGTGTTTCATGTCGCAGCATTTGGAGTTTGGGCTTCCACTAAGTTGATTTGATGATGTGTCATTCACACAATTTTGATAGAAAACCAATATTCTTTGCTTATAAAAAGGCACATAGAATATTGCAATGCTCAGTGAACAAGTGATCTGTACAGATATTGCAAGCATTTGAAATGTTTTTGAATGCTGCTGAGAGTAAGAATAGTGTAAAAATATAATTTTACTGAGTCCACATCAAACAGGTCTATAAGCAAATAAAAGCATGATAATTTGAGATCCAAAAAAAATCTGCTAAGTATGATATAAAGATATCGCATCACAGTGAGGAGCAGACTGTGACAAACAAATCCAGGAAGCAGTGGAGTATCACTTAATAGTAAGGAATCTTTGCACCGCAAATAATTTTAGCCTAGAATATATATTATGAAAACATGAATCTCTGAATTATTGAAGAATGACTTTTCAATGTGATGGTTATCTCTGTAAATTATACACATTTCATGTGCTATCCCTGAGAATGACAAAATTGTTCTAGCTATACACACTTACAGATCGCCACCATGTATTCAAGTCCTGTTTATAATGGCAATTCTAGTAACCAGCAGAGGAGAAAAAGATGATCTACAGAATGGGAATATGCTGCCTATGGCCTATAAAATATCTTACCACCATATGGTAGACCACAGCAGTACATTCAAGTATTTTCAGTCTCAATGTGTATTTCTTTTGGCAGGTGAAATGTATTCCACTTTACACCCAGTGGGCAGGCTGTGCCCTTGACCCTCCACAAATCTTATCTGAAAGTACAGTACGTCGGGACATCTGGTCAAGATGCAGGTGAACAAATAACAAAGATTGCTGACCCCTCCTTACCCCATCTACTGGAAATTAGTTTGGATCTGTTGAAGATCTCCATTGTACCTGAAAACAATGTTATTTATGACTTTAACTATAAATTGGTATTTTTTATCTTGCATGTCTTTTAATAAGAGCAAAAAAAAAAAACTTTCAACAGTGACTACTGTGACCCCTGTTGCGTGGTAAATGACAATGTGCATTTGTGCCAGTAATTTGGGTGTTTTGGCTGGAAGACAAAACTTGAACATTTCTGCGGAGATGTCAGATGTTTCAACAACCAATGCAACTGTCACTAATTATACCAGAGTTGCAAAAAAGCAAAATGAATTCTTCACTGACACAATGCAATGAAAAGCCAGAGAGTACACTGGATTAAAGAGACACTCACCTCTCCCTTTGACTAAGTGGCCGAGATGGACACTTTCCTTGCTAATATCACTCATTGACTAGCTGATATTAAGACTCACCTAGATATAATAAAAAACAGTCAAATAGATCAGGAAGACCATGCCAGACCAGAGAATATTCATTTTCCAAGTGTCCTGGAGAATTTGGAAGGAAGGAATTCATAAGGCTGCATTATCTCTTTAAAGGGTACATGGAGCTTTTCTTTCTCAATCCATAGGATTCAGGAAACCCAGTTTAATTTTGGTCCATTTTATGAGATATTAATTAAAAGAAAGGGTTCTGTCTCAACTTTGGTTGCTTAGAGTTTTTTTCATGGGTAATAACCAAAAAACTTTTTGTGAGTATAACTTTTTGGCAGAAACAAGGATGTACCAGTTAGCCTTCCTGCCAGTTATTCCTGCAGGAAGAAGGCTTGGAAACTTCAGCTTACATATCCATCACAACTGAGGCTATTTTTTCCTATGGTCATTTCACTGTAGTGACATCTGAAAAAGTGGAGGTAAGTTAAAATGTTCATCTTGGATAAGACCCTTCTTCTGAGCTTCAGATCTGTCAGAAAAGAGGGAATTCATTTCCAGTACATTCTGCAGTTACCTTGATGACTCCTCTGTAGCCTGAAAAGTTCTGCATTTACAAAAATTAAATGCTGGTGCACAGGAAACTGTTTGACTGTTTCATCCGCAATTTGGACAATTACAAGAATCTAGATTTTTCTTTTTTTCTTTTTTTTTTTTTTTGTGAGGATTGAAACTACTGCCTGTATACACTGTGTATTTGTTTGTACTAACCTTTCACTTCTGACATTTTAATAATTTAAATGGGGGACCATAGGAAAGGAGGGGAGGGTCTTAACATAGGTTTGTTCCACTTACATTGTTCTCTACAATGTGTGGTTAGCTGTAGGCTTTGTTCCTAAATGGTAATACTTCTATTTTTACCTTCTGTTAACATAGCTTACCGAATATTGGTGCTATTAGAATCAAACTCCTTAATTTTGCTTATATACTTTCATCTGTTGTTTTGCTTGCTTAAATAATATAATGTCAAAGATTACTTACCTTGAGGAGTTTTCTCCAGCCCTAACCTAATACAGGACCTTCTTTTCCTGTCATCGATTAAATCAAATCAGTTTTGTAGTTAACAATGTTATGATGCTCATACCTTTGAACTATGGTGTTTCAGAGGAACATGGTACCAGCTTGAAGTAGAAAACTTCATAGGAATATGTAAACCTTATGACACATTGAAGCAATGTCCCTAAAGATGTTGCTTAGTAAGATGAAATGATAGGATTACCATAAGAGAGTCCATAACTCACTATTGTATTACAAGTGGCAACATTGGCTTTGGGTTGGTTGGATTAGGAAGGCAGTGGAGCTTTTAACCTTAGCATACATTACTCCAAGTACTCAGTTTTCTTTACTCCTTTTTGGTTATGAATCTGTTTATGCCTGTATCTGAGAAGAGTCAAGTGTTTTTACTCTTGAAAAAAAAATAGTGACTGTACATTGTTTTTATTGTCATATTTGCAAATCTGTACATACACTTGTTCTTATGTTATTTGGATATGCTGTTGATGCCTTGTTGAGTGGTTTTGTGTTTTCTTCTGAGGGTTATAGTTTCCAGGGTGCAGTTTGTCATACACAAAATGATATATGCATTCGATATCTTTAAATAACTTGGGCCAATCATATGAAGAGTTCCCTCCCGCATTCCTAACTAGAATATTGCAAAAGGTTTTATGGGGGATAAAACATTTTATACTTTCATTCTTTTTTCACATGTGGCATATGATTAAAATGGTAATCATTTAAAATGCTGGGACTCACTTGATCAAGTCCCAAATAAATGAGACTGAATTGCCAAAAAAAAGACTTATATATGCTATATTCAAATGACCATTTTTCAGAATATCATCATAGAAAATGAATGAGGATCACATACCCCTTTAAAAGAAATTAATTATTTTTTTGTTACCCAAATACAAAAAAAATTGACATTATTTTACTTCAGGAAACACCTGTCACCATGACTGAAATTTAACATTTGAGAACATTAGGTTTTGCTATGGTGGTTTTGCCTTTTATATAGATGGGAGAAGAAGAAGATGGATAGCAATTTTTATAAAATGATCACAAGGCTTCAATATATTCAAAAAACAGGCCAGTAGATGGAGTAGATATAATTAAGGACCTATTTGAAGGCAATAGTATTAACACTACTAAAATTTATATCCCTCCATGTATTAAAATGCAAGATTGTTCAGTTCTGTCAAACAAATGGGTTGTTACACATGAGGCAATTGTGTTGTGAGCAGGTGACTGAAACTTTGATAGTGGAAGATTATGTTTACACTGTTCCTAGATGTGTTTTTTTATTTCTTCCTACATGTAAATTACTTAAAGTTCATAGTTTTAATTTAGGGAGGCTGGACTTGTTTTTCTAGTTAAGATGCCTCCCTCATGCTTTACTCATTTCTGTCGAAGGTATAAAACATCACCTACAAATGGTAAGTTATTTGCTTTTAAAGAGCACTTCTACATGTCTAAAGAGTTAATTTTATTTTATTTTATTTATGCTTTTTGACCAGGTTATTTCCACAAGGCCAATGTGCCAAAGGCATGCATGCTACCTGCTGAACTATTAATGAAGCTCACAGATACTTTGCCCATCACCTTATCTGACCATGCCAATGTGGAAGCTAAACTACAGTTCACCACAAATAATTATGGCAATCTTTGGAAAACAAACTTGACTCTACATAGCAGAGAAACCTTAAATAAGAAGATACAGACTACTTTTAGTCACAAGCCTGTCCCACTCTTAAAAGCAGCACACTTTAACTCCACACATGGGAGATTATAAATTCAGAGCTTATGTTCGTCATTCAGAAAAAGAGAATGGCATTAAAGCAAACGCCCAGATCAGATTAACCCAACTTCATTTAAATTCAAGGGAAGTGCAAGGCAGAACGATTGTTGGACCTCCTCACTACGTTAGCTAAAATATAAACAGACAGGAAAGCTTTAGAGACTTACAGGCAGTACAAAACGGACTTAGCAGATAATTTATTTAATGACTGTTCCTTTTTATTTATCCCTTTGGTCCAGTGCTTTTATATTTTAAAGTTGAGGCAACAAGCCGTGGAGAAAGTTATAACCAAACTTTGTCACTTAAGATCTGAGCAGGTGGTCACTTCCTCAAAAGCAATCAACAGACTTTTGAAAAATATTGTAAAAAACTGTATCTTCAAAATCAATCCATTATCCCTCATTGCCAATTTAGAAGAACAAGAACCTGCTCCCCTCTACTACCCAAAGCTATCCCAAGCTAAACAATATATTATTTAGAGGCATAGTTTTATTTTTTGGAAGCAAGAACCAGCAGATGCAATACCAAGATGTGGTAAGGACCCATTAAGATTATTTCCGTATACCCAATATCTATTCTAAATCATGACTGCAAACATTTGGATTCTTTGTTAGCACATAGAATTGCCTCTCTCCTTACCAAGTTGATTCAGGTAGGCCATACATTATTTGTTAGGAAATCACACCACATTTACAATGTTACTTAAAGTAGTCTTTGTGATAGAATATACCTCTACTCACAGACAGCAACTTGTAATTGTGAGTTCAAATGCTGAAGAGACCTCTGACAGAGTCAGATGGTCTTTTGTATTTACCTTTCTTGAAAAATGTGGTATCTCCCTTAACTTAATCACAATGATTACATCACTTTACCATGATTCAAAGATTACACTTACATTAGGCTGTAGGATGTATGCTGGAAAATACATTGCAGAGAGGCACAAGGCACGGTTTTATACTTTTCCCATTATTGTTCTTTCTTTACTTAGAGCAGTTAGGTGTTAGACTTACCAATTCCCTGCATTTGGCCTACACCATTTCTAATGTAAACATTACATTTTCTTTGTGTGCAGGTGACTTACTATTATGTTTAGTTAATCCTGAGGAGGATATAAACATGATTTTTATGCAACTCATCTCTTTTAAGAGGATCTCAGGTTGCAAAGTCAACCCCTCTTAAACAGAGGTTGCTAAGATCCATTTTATCTCTTCTGCTTCCCTGGTATAACAATTCCCTTTTCTAGATGAGGCTAACAACTTTACATACCTTGGAGTAACACTGACTGACACCCTGCATACCTGAGATATGCTGACATATACCAAAAGTTCTGGTTAAGATCAAGAATGACCTTCAATATTGGAATAATATGTGTCTGTGTATTCAACATAAAATATTTATATCGTATGTTTTCTCCCTTGTTTTATATGCTTCCCAATGGTTTCCTAACTGCTCTAATAAAAACATAGTAAATGTCATTAGTCTGGGCAGAAAGGAAGACTTTTGGGGAACATAATTTGTCTCCCTCTAGAAATGTGTCAATGTCCAATCCAGATTTTAAATTGTATATGCAATCTGCTTACTTAAAACTATTATATGTGGTCCTCTCTAATAGACCAAAGGCTATTTAGAAAGATTTCCATTCACTGCAATTGTGAGATGCCCACTCCTGTATAAAAATACAATTGAAACATAAACTCCCGAAAGACAAACTATCTATATTATTTCTGCTGTTAGAAACAATAACATGGAATTTTGACATTGCCAAAATGACTCCCTGGATAGAGGATTTTTACCACAAAAATTACCATAAACTTTTATGCTTCAGTAATCAGCACATCAAGAATGAGCTTGGATGTTGGTGCAATTATTAGCTGGTAGCTCTCCAGCCACTTTGGGGTTTTTTTCAGCTCTAAGCTAGGAATAAATGAAAAATACAGACATTGCATGATTAAATTCTTAGCTTTATTAATAAAAACTAAAATTGTCTCTATCCCTATGTCTAATGGGTCCCAATGGATCAGGTAGCTGATGCAAGCAAGTGAGGATATATATAATACCCAGGATCTTATCTCAAATGTATACAGAATTACATTGATCACAAGGGTTCAAGTAGAAGACAACTGTTAACTAATTTGGGAAAGAGATCTAAATGCTTCTGTCACAAAAGAAACAAGGTCAAAAGTTACTATCCTTTTAAAATACACCACTAAATCATGAATATGCATGCATGCATGTATGTATGTATGTATGTATGTATGTTTATTTATTTATTTTGAATTGAGTGTTCATTTAAATATTTTTATGCACCATTAAAGTTATCTGCATGTACCTTAATTCTAGCTGTTTGTTGGTGTTGTAGAAAAAATGAGCTAGGAACACGTAAACCTGTTTTTTCTGTGACTGCTAACAGCTTACACCTTTGATAATAGAATTTCAGAACATCTGTTCACAACTCTGGTTGTCACATGTTCAATTTATGCCCTCATTGTTTTTAACAGAATATTATCCTGCTCTGGCTTTACCTAATTTAGAGAAAAGCTTACTTGTTTTAATTATGATTTTTGGAAAAAAAAGCCCTTACTAAATAATGAAATAGAAAGGGTTCACCTTCAATCTCCGACTTTTGGAAATTAACATAGGAGTAGCATGACCTAGAAACACATATTGAAGATACTAGGATCATCTTGAACATGTTAACTAGATGGTATAAGCAGTAAAATAGGTTTTAGCATGGCAATTAAATATTTGATATATTTAGAGGTATTGATATCTACAGTATAACTCTATAGCTCTTTTGCTATAATTTTGTGCATACTTTGGATCTTGTCAGTGTTTGATGTTAGTTTAATTTTGTCAGTAAACGTGGATGTAAAAATCTGTATGCTACCTCAGATTTTGCAGTTGTGAAAAAGGAAGGGAAAATTATAATATTTTCTCTTTTGACTCAGTTGGTACAATGTCAGAGGTATCATGTATGCAGACTATGAGAGTTCACATCCAAAAATATATTTAAAAGTATGTTATCATTTATTTATTTATTTATTTATTGTTTATTTATTCATTTATTTATTTCTCTTTGTTTACCAGGAAAATCCGACCGGGTAATGCTCATTTTCAACAGATGCCCACAGAGTAAAGCTCTATTTGTTTACTTTGCATTATATTTAGTTCCAGTTAAACACAGGTAGTTACATTTCTATTTAAGTTTAAACACATGCAGTGCTTACACCTTTGATAATTAAACATTCTAAGATTCAACATAGGTAGAAGTTACTAATGAGAAAGCCCGTATGCAGCTTAAAGGATTGCACAGGCAGATGTTAGGTGTAAAAAAAATGTTCTGTAATTTCTTTGAGAGGTTGAGAGTTTTGTGTTTAAGGAAAGTATTTGGAGAGTATAGTATAGTGAGCACAAACTCTTAACCTGAAGATGAGCATGTGCAGGACCAGGATTGGTTAAGATGTTGTTTAAGCAGTGGTTAAAACTATTGAGTTTGTTGGAGAGTTGTATTTGTGTGGGGATACTATCCCAGAGTTTAGTAATGTATTGGTTGTACAGTGAGTCTCCTGCAATATTATTTGGCTTATTTGCAAGTAATAAAAATTTGTTTATAGAAAAGAGGTGCCTTGTTGGAAAGTTTTGTAGTGCGGGACATTTTTCTGGATGATGAATGACTTTGTGTGCTGTAGTTAGTTGTGAATATGCTGGTCAGTTGTACAGTTCAAGCTAGTTTAATTGATTTAAGCTTTGACAGTTGTGACAAGGGTAGGTCCTATGAGGGAGATTGGTGGCAAATTTCATTATTTTATTGTAGCACAAGGCAAGTTTTTTTTGCACGGAGCTGGGTAGATAGTTCAAGTGAGTGGCTTGTTGAGTTCTGAGATTTACTATTGAATAGATTATGGGCAGGATTCACGAAGCCTCCATGTAAGAGATACAAGGCTTACACGGAGGCTGCAGTTAAACGGTGTGATGTCAGCATGTCATGCATATGCATGAGGGCATGCTGAATCACACCTAAGGCTAACACGGTCCGTGGAAGACAGTAGGGGGCATGTCCGTAGGCCGAGCCCTGCAAGCGGAAACGCCCCCAGAAGAGTAAAAGTTCCCAAAGTAACACCCACGACAGAGGCCATGGAAATGTGAATAAACACAACACAACACATGCCCCCACAGACTATGAACATAAAATATATAAATGAACATGTTATATATTTTTTTAAATCGTAAAGATGTTTGCCCGTGAGTGCGCTCGTTTGCGCGGGCATGCCCGTAGCTTAGCCACAGTTAGCAGTCAGTGGAAAAGCATATAAGAACTAAATATGCAAAGTAAGCCAAGAAGCAATAGCGTAGCGGTAGAGACGTCAGCTGAATAGCAGGCAGTCATGGTTCAAGACCCCACAACATCAATTTTTATTTTTAGTAAAATAAGCATGAAACAAGTCCCTGACAAATATGTACACATATAAAATTATATTTTATGTAAAATGTAATGAAATAGTCCATTTATTTTGAAGAAATGTGAGATAACCAAACAATAAAAAATGTGAAATGTGCCTATAGCTGAGCTACAGTTTAACAAGGTGAGTGCATCTGCCCGTAGGTGAAGAGTGGTTTAACAGGTGTAAAATGAGTGCCCGTAGGTGAGCAGTGGTTTAACACGCTGAAACTGTGTGGCCCTAACTGAGCTGAGCGTAATATGCGTGCTAAGAGCCAAATGAAGCGTAAACCAGCGTACCCCGTTTACGCGGAGCTGCGCACCGCGCCAACAAGCTAACCGACGGGCAAAGTTGAGCAAGCTGTATCAAAACTGCTTTTACACAGACACACCCCCTAGCCTGTCTAGACAGTCATAAAAAATAAAAAGCAGTGGTCAGGTTCGAACCCAGGATACTATGCACCATAGTCAAGGTACTGAACCACTAAGCCATGACAGCAGCACCTAGAAATGCAGTAATAGCAAATATATAGGAATGAATACAAAGTGGAGCATGACAAAGCAGGTTTTGTGAAGTTGATACAATTCCAAAATGGCCAATCACAGATAAGTGCGGGAAAAACAGCATATATAAGCCCCATAGGTGGGAATACACAGCATAAACAATTGTAGAACTAACTTGCAGCCAGAATGTCAGGAGTAGGTGAGGGTAGTTGCTTTCGAGCACAGAGGTGGGGCATTGAGGAGTCCAGATACATGGTCTGGCTCCTAGTCCACAATCATGAGGCCCAACTCATGCAGGGCCAGGTCCTGTGGGGAGCATATAGGGCTGAGGCGTGGGACCGGTTGGCTCATGATCTCACCAGTGCCACAGGGATTCCAAGGACTGGTGAGCAGGTCCGTCACCACCATGCGGACCTGAAGAGATGTAAGCAGGACCAATTGAACCTTTGGATCCAGGAGGCCTGGCAAATGCCCAACGCCCCACTACTGAGTAAGTTACATTTAATTATGTATGTAAGAAATTAAACTAGCTGATATTATGGAGATGTGTATTCCAATATTACTTCATTTATATTACAGCTGCAGGTGTCCGGCTCTGCGAACCGCAGAGCCTATGGCGATAGGCTGGTGAGGTTGCGCCACCAGGCAGGTCAGTAATCCTCTCCCAGTAACTGTAAAGAAATATAAAAGTATGACAGTTAGCAAAAGAGTGCAGTGTAGTCACTAAGTAATAAAATATGCAAGTAACAGTGTAAGAGTGTTTGCAAGTATTGCTTGATTACAAAAGTGTGTTGCAGTCTGTAATCCAAACAGAAAAATGAAAATGTCTGAAATAAAGTCTGAAATAAAGATGCCCCACCTGTAATATAATAGTACACAACCTGCAGCAGGCTGAAAAGTACAGCTGCAGAAGATGAGCAAATCACATGTGTGAAATATATCCCTGTTGAAATACTGAAACATGACAGAAGTGAGACTGCTGGAAAGGATTGTAATAACTACAGGTAAAACATGTCAATAAAGCCTAGAAGCAAGTACCATCCTGAATAGTAAAATGAAAACAAGTGAGAGAGTGTGAGAAAGAGTTATGAATCCACCAATAAAGTAGTAATAACCCCTGAATAAAGTATACTGCAGTCAGTACAGAATGAAATGAATGTGACAAGCAGAACCAAACTGCGAAATGTGTTCAAAGTGTTGCTGCAGCTGGAATGTGTATCCCAAAATCTGGATATGTTGCTCTCAGTCTGCAATATGCAGATAGTATGATTGTCTGAAATACCAAACATCCACAGTTGTCTATAGCTATATAAAGCAAATGTAGCAGGATGATGTAGCTGAACAAAGCCAGATATGAACGTGTATGAATAACAATAAAATGTATATTGATGTAGCAGTAACAGTCCTATCACCAACTTGAAGTAGTTATCATATAGGAAACTGTAGTTAGAACAGTAGTGTGTATATCTATATCTGCAGCTATTAGAAATGTACAGCATATGTATTGGTATTCAAGGTGTTAATAATATTTTCTTCACCCCACCCTATAACCACATATAATCCATTCCACGTGAAATTGGTATGTGCAATCACAATTAACACCCCTGGACATTTGTCCTGTTGGGTCATAAATATTTGCATGTACATTGATGCATCTGTCCTGTTCATACATCCAAACCTGATGGCCTGTTGCCATCAATCAACCCTGCATGTTGTTGGACTGTGTATTGCTGTTCAAATTATGCATGTGTTATGCTCGCTGTTCAATGGTGTGAATATCTGGGTGTTTGGTTAATGGGAATACTAATGCATGCTGTTACAACTAATTGCGAATGGTATTGTATGTTACTAACCCAAACTGTCATGACATAATGCAAAACATAGGACGACAGGGAAGGCGGGTTCCAGCGGACCCACCTCTCCCACCTCAGCTGGTGAGTGCACCTGGCACTAGTGCCCAGTCTGGACCCTCCTCCGGTGGCCCTGTGCCACCTGTGGGTGGAATCGCTGCAGGGGATGGGGCCCATCCCCCCTCTGGAAGTATGGCCAGAGGAGAACCACCACTCACCCTCCGTAGCGTCTGGACTGTGGTGCTTAGGGAGATCCGGGACTCTGTTCTTGGGCCCCTACGCCAGCTTGAGGCACAGGTGGCACAACTTACGGGCATGCCTGTTGCCCAGCCTACACAGCCCCCAGCACAGCCCCGTCCTGGGCAGTGAAGGAACAGTGGCAACTGCCCATGGGTGGGGATATCAGTTCCACTGTTGCCATCTGTGGGCTCATGGGCTCTGAATATCCAAACATCCATCCCGTCAATTGTGTAACCCCCCCGACACGTGTCATACACCACCCCTGTATGCGTCTTGTTTGTCTTGTCTGTTGACCTACCCAACCTACCTCCCCAGCTATACCGACTTCCTTTACCTGACATACCACTCTCACCTGAAAAAAAAAAAAAGGGCACTCTGTACCCACAAAAAAATTATGCCCCATACATAGCTGGCCATTCCACACATGTCTGCTGGACATGGAAACTATCAATTACAATTGGCTGTACAACAAGTATTATTGTTGTCCTGACACCTCTCTCAGGGGTGGAAGGTTTCAAATGTCACACCAAATTATAAGCATATGTACAGCTGTTGCTGATGAAGAAATGGGCAGCTATGGTCCTTACCTACATCCCTCCTGCAAAACCAAAGCTTGTTTCCCTACTGTCTTACCCTCTTTGTGACCCCTTTTTCACCACTTTCCTGTCTCCCCATTTTCATTTATTTCAAAGAAAATAGCTGGTGTGCCAGAGTAAGCACTGTTAAGCGGTTGTAAGCGGTGTGGAGCTGAACGCCAGTGCGCATGCAGGAGCTCCGTGCAAACCAGCGCTAACCCGGTTACAACTGCTTAAAAGTGCCTTAGTCACTCTGATTGACAGGTCCTGTAGTCAGTTCAAAAGCAAAATAAAACCCCACTGTCAGTCCTGAACACAGGACCTTGGAAACAGTAGTCTGCATGACCTACCACTAAGCCATGACTGTTATACAAGAACATTGTGCTAAAATAAATATATCATGTAATAGTAGGAATGAATGTAAAGGGAATACAGGCTGTGTAGTACACAAAGCATGTCATTCATACTTACTGTCAAAACTAGTGGATTTCCATAATAGTAGTGTGTGAACAGAAACAGCCATGCTAGTTGGTAGCTAGTAGGTAATAATGTCAGTTAATGTACATATATAAATGTATGTATATTTACATATATATATATATATATATATATATATATATATATATATATATGTAGTTGTAGGTGTCAGTGTGCATACACACTTAATACAGGAAACAGGAGAGAGGAATGGAGAAATGTGAATCTACAACACAGCCTGAATCATGAGAGAGATACTAACCTTTACACTCACAGAACAGTGTCCACAGCATACCAGCATGGTCCCCACCCTTACAATCTGAAAGGGCAACGCCTATCTCACACATACCCTTTTATAGCACTGTCCTGAAATCACAGTGAGAACTGCAATCAGTACACAACTGGCTGCATGCAATTAGCAAATGCTGGCTTACAACTGGTGCAGAGGCCATCACATGGACTTATGCAGATACCTACAAAAGCATCCTGTACTCACACTCCACACATGCAATACGTTCATTGCACTGTCTGGAGGCAGACAGAGAGAGAGAGAGAGACAGAGAGAGAGAGAGAGAGAGAAAATAAATAAATAACAACACAAACTACAACAACACATGGTACACAAACTGAGTTGAAGCTGTAAGCAGTGACAGTACCAAGCCATGCCATCAGCAGCAGGAAGCTGTAGTAGTGGTAAAGCAACCAGCTGCGACAAACACAGGTAATGTAAAGTAACAGGTTAATAGTCTGCATACTGTGAACCCTCCATATGTGTCATAGGTCTGTATCTATAGGTATGTCCATGTGATATGTTGTGTGCATGTAGTTCCACCCAAAGGGGATGACTATACATTACATGTCATTCAGTGTTAGGCCATGATCCTGGCAGCAGTTTTCCGTTGCAGTGAGGCCTGTCTGTAGGATGTGTGTGTCAGCTGGTGTAACGACTATGGCGCTTAGTTAGCAGTCATCTGGGAACTTTGTCATCCACAACCCGCACATGTTTGCTTTTACATCTGACAAATAAATGCCAAACAAGAGGGGTCCTAGGACAGAGGCCTGTGGGATACCACATGTGACTGGCATTGAGTCTGACATGGCTTCTACAATATCGATATTATGGATTCTGTATGTCAACCAGTGTGCAACCCATCATGTGACATATGTAGTAACATGTAAGCTAATGAGCTTGTCTATGATGCCTGAGTGGAGTACTGTGTTGAAGGCCTTAGGCAAGTCCAGGTAGGCTGTATGGATTGTGTTGCCCTCATCAATGGCTGTAGTGACTGTTTTGAAAGGTCAACCAGGTTCAAAAGGCAGGATCAGCCCATCACAAAGGCAAACTGGCCGGGAACAAGTGTCTGCAGGTACCCAATATCGCTGTATATGCATCCCATACTGAATCATTCCATAGCTTTGCAGACCAGGCTGGTTAAGCTTATTAGTTCCCAGGGTCAGTAGAGGTGCCTCCTTAGTGGAGTGGGACCACTGTTGCTGTATGCCAGTGTTCAGGTACATATCCTGTAGTATGGCCAAGGTTAAATATCAGTCTTATATGCGGTTGTATGTCCTCTTGGAGTTCACGTAGCACACATCCAGGGATACCATCAGGTCACATTGATGCTGTGTGTTCTGCTTTGCTGAGGGCGGCCCTCACCTGGACATGTGAGATGATAGGGAGGTTACATTCAGCTGTGATAAGTATTTCTAAGTGTGGCGGAGAAGGACGGGGGATATGTGCACCAAACCTGTCTGCAAGAATGTTGCCAATATCTGTGTGTTCGGTGAATGTTAAGTAGGTGTGTATTAACTCAGAGCATATCTGAGGTGTTTGGTCCATATGTGTAACATAACTGAAGAAGGCCTTGTGGTTATCTATAGTGTTTGTGGCCATTTCCCTCCCAGAGTAGGCCGTGGATGTTGTTATGAGAGACCGTAGCTTATTACCAGTGCTGACCACAGATGCCTTCCCTTAATGTGAATCTGCTCTGTCCTGCAGTAGCCTCCTTCTATCGTTATACAATCTGCCTTTGGCTGGGGTCCACCGGACAGGATGCCTAACCTTTGTGCATAGGGTCTGGGTTAGAAATGTGTGTGCATGTTCCATGCAATCTTTGGGATGTCCGTGGGAAGCATTCGCAAAAGGGCAGCAGTGTGGGTTGTGGCTTCCACTGGCCCAGTGGGCTGCATGGATACCATCTCAGTCCTAACAAGTGAATAACTGTCTAATCACATACATATCAAAGTAGTCTACTGTGCTGGTGGTGGTGGTGGTGGGATATGTATATCCAGGCCAAGTAACTTGTGTCCAGATCACACTAGTGGATGGTGTTCCACATACAGTACCTTGGTATGAACCCCAGAGTGAGGTTGTGCATTGGACCCATTGCAGTGTGCTGACCGATGGGGCATGCTACTATGTTGTATGGAATGTGGCAGGTATTGTTGCACAGGTGTTGGCTGAGCACTGATATCTGGCCATGTACTTGTGTATCCACCAAGAGACACACACATGCTACATATGGGAGTAGTAGTATATCACTACAGTTGAGTATCATGTATAGTATGTGTGCCATATATTGCTGACATAGTCTGCTGATATCCTGTTTGTGTTCTCTTCCAGGGACATGGCGCATCAGTGTAATCCTGCCTACTCTGCAGCAGAAGATGAGGAGATACACCAGAGCCTGGTGCAGGATTATGACATACTGTTTTCCCACACCAGCCAGAATCAGCAGGAGAGGGCTGCACTGTGGCAAGACCTTGTCCGTAGGGTAAATGACGTTGGCACGCATAATAGGACATATGAGCAGGTACGACATCACTGCAGTGATTTAATCAGAAATGTCCGTCAGCGTGCGTCGGATATCCACAGGCAACAGATTGCCACAGGAGGTGGGGTGGCCACACCCCCCCCATCACACTGGGCGGGCTACTCCTAAGTGTTGTGGCTCCACGCCCGGAACAGCAACAGCAATACACCTGCATCATGATGGAGGCTGGATCCACACAGCAGCACGACATGGAGCGTGCAGGTAATATGCCATATGTACACTTGACTGTTCTGTACACTGTTAGTTTATGCATGTGTAAGGTGTGTCCGTGGTATGTAGCTGTCAACATAGTATGTAATTGTGCAGGTGTGATATTGGCAATATCAGCAGCTGACGTGTGAAAGGCAACTGGTGTACTACTGCACTGTATCATATGCAGTATCAATGGCACAGTTGTGCCCACTGACATTAATCTCCTCATTTCTGCAGGTCCCTCCGATGTTACAGCAAGGCAGCCCATCCATGCTGGTGAGTGTGTTTTAACAATACCTATAATAGTCCTGATAGTGCTAGTAATACTAGTGTAACTCAGTAGTGCTCTGTGTGTATACTGCAGGGTGTGCATGTGTGCATGTGTGCATGTGTGCCTGTGTCCACGCGTGTGCATGTGTGCATGTGTGTGCATGTGTGCATGTGTGCATGTGTGCATGTGTGCATGTGTGCATGTGTGCCTGTGTCCATGTGTGCATGTGTGCATGTGTGCATAAGTGCATCACTGGTAACATTGTATAGACACTGTAAACTGTGTTTCCTGTCTTCCTCCCACAGGTTTTGGTGCTGCTCTGGTGTCCTGCAGCAGGGAACCTGAATCTGGTGTCACAGGTACTGATAATGATGATATCTGTGTAATGGCACAGGAAGGTGTGTCAGGGTCCGTCATTGGTCAGCCAATTGACAGTACACAGCTGTTAACCCCATCATTGCGCACAGTCATCCTGCCAGTACATCCTATGTCACCATTGTCCCTAGGTGATGGACAGGATACAGTGGGCATTGACCAGGGTAATGTGGTATCTGTGGCACATGCTTCCCCACACAGCAGCCATGGGCAGGGTCCTGCGATGGTACCACACAGACAGTTGCCCACTGGTTCTCGTGGGAGCATCCGTGGGTGTACTGCCTCTGGCAGAAGTGCCCAAAGAGGTCTGTCAACCTCAGCTATGTTTCGGGCTGTCATGCAGGCACAGTCGCGTATGGAAAGGTACACCAGACAGGGTCTGAGGGAGCTGAGAGCATGTCGCACAGCCATGACTGACAGTATGCGTGACATCGCGGATGCTATCCGTAATTTCACCGATGTCATAGACAGACGTCGTGGGGACATATTACAGCAGTTCCACAACCACATGTCCATGAGCCAGGGCAATGGTGGGAGGTTGCGGCGTCGATGTGGCTGTATGCCAGCAACAGCAGCAGCTGGCAGTTGGCGAGGACGACAACAGGCCCGCGCATTCCCCCATAGTGCCAGCAGCAGCCCCAGCAATGCTGGGTCTGTGCTGTCATCGAAGCGCCCCAGGAGACCATGTGCACGTGGCTCTGGACAGTCCCAACAGGGACCTGTGTCCAGTCAACACACTCCCACTTCTGATGACAGTACCCAGTCTGGCTTAGTACTGGATACGGTCCGTAGCACCCCTGCCAGGCACAGGTACCGTGTCCATGCCCACAGACACTGATCTGTATGACCTGCCAGGTGCAGTCTGTGGCTGTCCACAAACTCCTGTATATGGCAGCCATGAGGTGGAACTGTGTGCGTGCATACACACATGTGAAATGTTAACACCTAGGGCTACCACATACATGCACACACTGCACCAACAGTGCCCCACCCTGTACTGCTGTCCCTCACCAACACACATACACACACATGTCAATTGGTGGTATCAGTGGCAGACTCAGGCATACCTAATTCACACCCTGTGCATATTATGATGAAACTGTGCCACCTCCTGCAATCTCCAACATCAGTGCAGGAACAGGTAAACACGTTGCTGATGCACAGGGTGACTACATAGAAGTGTATTAGTAGTATCATGTTGGTAACAGTACAGTGTGCTGATATGACTGTGTGTATATCCCAGCATGCCTGATGCAGTAACTGTATGACTGTCCTGAATTGTTATCTACACCCATAGTAAGTACCAAAGTGTAACAGCTGCACATTATTGCATACCGGTGGTAAGGATGTCAACAGATAGCCACATACATGGGTAGCACAGGGGGGAAGCTAATGCAAGTAGTGATATGCAATGATGGACATGTACAGTAATGGTGGCAAGTTGCCCACAACGACTATGCAATGTGGATGTTTGCACATGTTGATATGTGTGCAGTACCAATGTAATCCAAATCACAATTAACTATGACATAATATCAGTTCTACCATGGACATCTGAGCTGTGCATTCCTGGGTACATGTTGATAGTGCCTACATATTTGCACTGTTACCTACTGTTAGTGTTACCCCTTCTTTGTTGTACAATGGACTACTTCCAGCCCTGCTTACTGTAGCTTTGTTTGCATGCATGTTCACTTGGGGTTCCCTGGAACACTGCTTCCACCTGCAATGCAGAGTTACAGTGCTTCTGTGGACTCCTAGTGACATCTGCATAGCGTACTATACGTATGTCAAGTTTACACATGACAGAACGTCACTGTCTGTCCTGTTCCCATGTACGTTGCCTGTGACACATTGCACATGTCTTACCTGGCATTTACCCACGTGTGCAGTCATATATGCCAGTGCTATGAAATCAGTAGCAGTACACCCACACATACACACCTTCAGTATGTTGTTCACCATTGGCCCTATGTGTTGGTAATCACCATGGCAATCACACTACTATGGTAGCATGTGCAAAGGTAACCTGTGAATCACCTCTATGGTCCAGTTGTGGTTTATGTGAGTCATGTGGCAATGTCACAGCTGCCACATGTATGCAGTCAACCCTCACCCCTGGCCAGGAATGTACAACACATGTGTGGGATGCCACCACATAGCCAATCTGGGGACTGAGCACTCTGAACCCAGTAATGCCATACCCTGTCAGGTGGCATGACATACTACAGTGACTACAATACCAGTCTGACATAGACCTGCACTGACAGCAATCTGAACACACTGGGGCATACTTGGAGACTCAGAATAGCATCCTGCCTGAGCATCACACACCTCTGCAGCTGGCACACAGGCATACGTTACATCGGAACAGAGCACATGCCACACATGGCACACACATCCCGTGTGCCACACACTCACAGCCTGTAGGGCTGCACAACACACCTGCTACAGATGTGTCAGGTACCTCTCTTGGCTGCTGCAGTGGGGTCCCACTCAACAGGCTGTACATGGTGAAGGTCACAGTGATATGCCTGTGGGGCACTATGGTCCACCACAAAACACATGCATACAGGTCAGTCAGAGGCATGGACACATATGACTCAGTCATTGACCATGCCACTATGGATAACCTGAGACATACCTCCCTGGACTACATGATAGGGAACATAGAAGGGATCTCTCAGCATGTGGCACGGGCCAGTATGAGCCTGATCTTGGTTGCCATCATACCCTCACCAGGTATGCTACCACTATATGTAGGAAGGGTGTTCTATGTCTAAATTCTGCTCAATCTCCAATGTCATTCATAGGGTATCCACTGGCTGTCAACGTGTGCTTACATGCTAGGGAAGCCACAATGATTTGCGAGGGCAGCTTGCACGTGACACCCATGGGCCATTGTATATTGGCGAAGCCCCTTGATACACACATAGTGCCTTTTGCTGCAGGACACGGATTACATAGCCACCTCCACGGGTATCACACAGGATAGGACACTAACAGTGATGCTACACAACACCAGCAGTGTACACCACAAGATGCATGCACTGGACACTGTCCTCAGCATGGTGAACTGCAATGTCTGTGCAGTACCAGAGTCCTGATTCACAGCTCACAGGTGCAACCCATCACTGCCAGGTTATACCTCATACCATGCCTGTCGTCCCCTACACATGTAACACACATGGACAGGGGGGTGGTATCCCAAGGCACCACAGATACACACACCTCCAGGTTGTTGGCACAGCACAAAGCATCAGGGCCTATTCATGTGCAGCTAACAGTGTGTTGGACTGCCTTCTGGTTCATAGCCTGGCACACACAACCCTCCCATACACAGGAAACCCACCTATCCTCCATAACAACACTGGCAATATGACAGTCTCAAGAAATGTCTTTATATGGCTGGACTGCATCCAGCCAAACATTGTGCGTGAGCATTACTGTAGCTACAACACACTAGCTGAAAGGTTCCCAGCATGTGGTCACTGAATTGCAGTGGAATAACATGTTACCACTCCCACAACAGGTGGGAACATGCAGCACCTGTTCATCGACTACATGTAGACTATATGGCCCAGTCCAGATGTGTATCCCCTGCTGTAGGTATTTTACCATATACAACCCACACTGTATAGACACATACCGCGTGCGGCCCCTGCACAGTAAGACACAGTCATATTGTTATGCATTGCGAATACCATTTATCCACTCGAGGCACGTGTCAGACATGTTAACTACTGCAGGTCACAGGTATTTATGTGTATGTGTCACACACATACATCATGTGTGCATTGCCATTGCTGGTTTAGGCAATGGCATGCATTGTTATGCACAAAGACCCACACAAGGTCATATTGTGTGACACAACCACACGTGGCAGTTGTGGGTTTCCAAAACATACCTATCTGTGCTCTGACAATGGTAATAGACCCAGTAGCGGAGTGCACTATTGGCATTACTGGCCAAGTAGCCCTGTTTGGCTGTGCTGATAGTGTGGTGACATCCCCTGTGTTTACTGGGGGAATATGCAGCATCTGGTGTATTGTAGTATTTGCCAAAAGGATCTGTTCTCTCACACTTGCAATTACACACACCCTACTACCCCCACACACACACACACACACACTTGCCGGATTCATACCCCTACCTAACTATGTCACGACACGTGAGAGAGACGCATTAGCGCACTATTCAGATTACTAGGAGGTTCCTCTTCTCCGGCTGTACTTATAGGGTGCTGACATCATCAGTGTTTGGAAAGGGTAATGTGCAACATGTAGTGTGATCTCCTGATTGCCAAAAAGCACATGTTTTTCATACAAAATTGCACACACACAAACTCCCCACATCCAAACACACACACACTTGCAGGTTTCAAACTCCTACCTAACTATGTTATGACACTTGAGAAAGACACTTTAGCAGAGTGCATTATTCGGATTACTGGCAGGTGTCCCTTCTCCAGCTGTATGTATAGGGTGCTGACATCATCAGTGTTTGGAAAGGGTAATGTGCATCATGTAGTGTGATCTCCTGATTGCAAAAAAGCACATGTCTTTATACAGAATTGCACACACACAAACTCCCCACATCCAAACACACACACTTGCCATTTGCAGATTTCAAACTCCTACCTAACTATGTTATGATACTTGAGAGAGACGCATTAGCAGAGTGCGCTATTCGAATTACTGGGAGGTTTCCCTTCTCCTGCTGTACTTATAGGGTGCTGACATCATCCGTGCTTAGATAGGGGAATGTGCATCCTGTAGAGTGCTTTCACAGTTGCCAAAAGGGACATCTCCCTCACACAGACTTGCACACACACTAACCCCCCACCACACACACTGGGCAGTTGCAGGATTCAAACCCCTACCTAACTATGTCATGACACTCATGACAGACGCATTAGCGGAGCGCACTATTCGCATTACTGGGAGGGTTCCCTTCTCCTGCTGTACTTATAGGGTGCTGACATCATCAGTGCCTAGATAGGGGAATGTGCATCCTGTAGAGTGTTTTCACAGTTGCCAAAAGGGACATCTCCCTCTCACAGACTTGCACACACATCAATCCCGCTCACCCACACACACACACACACACACACACACACACACACACACACACACACACACACACTGAGCATTTGCATGGTTCGAACTCCTACCTACCTATATTATGACACTTGAGGGACGCATTAGCAGAGCACACTAACCGAATTACTGGGCATCTGGTCTGCACCTGCAGTATTTATAGGGTGCTGACATCTTTATTTCTACAGAGGTATGTACATGTAGTACTACCTGTCAGGTGGGGGATAGCATATATATGCATTTGCAGCCACCTATGTCAGGGTCAGATATGCACATCGCACTGGCAGGTTATGTTCTATACCATGCTTCGTGACCACAGGACCTGTAACACACAACACAACCAGTCCAGAACACCACTCCCACATCCAGGACACACACTTTGCTTCCCTGGGAACAGTGCCGGGATATGCAGGTGTTCACATACACCATTCCAGTTGTTAACATCAGGTACAGGCATATTGTGTGTGGGAACTACTCAGGCCTCTACCACTTTACCCTACAGCCACTACAATTTGTGGGTCCATGTGCTATGGCAGAACCACTCACCACAGCCACATTGGGGGAATACATATTGCACCTGTCCATCTGCAACATGGGTACTCACTGTTCCACACCAGAGGTAGACCACCATTGTTGATATCTGACCATACCCACCTTTCCCTGGACATCCATATCCCATCCCCAGGCAAGGTTGTCACTGCAAACAAACTGTATTTAGCACAAGCAGACTCTACACTTGTGAAGACTCGGGTGGACGACTTCAAAGGACCCATGCTGGGGGACTATACTGGGCACTCTGCATAATCCTTGACAATTGCATTCTATGAGCATGTGTAAGGTTTGCATTGATCATGCTATCCCACATATACCCATGACTGCTCCACAACAAGACACCTGTCAGGTGTACACCAGCCATATATGAGCCGTCCAACAGACAGAGTGAGCTAATACATTGCAGAGCTGTAGCCCACAGAGGGAGGACATCTGTGAACAGTACCGGCATGACACTTCATTCCCACATAATCATCACAACACAGTGTTGACAGTGGAATTGTCCAGACAATGCAGATAGGGCTCCCCTCAGTCTGTTATTGATGCCCACTTACTGTTAGAGGTCCTCAGCAACCCTCTTCCAGCACACACCAACAACATGGCTGTGGCTTAGCACATTCAAACCCTGGGATCTCCACTGTGCCCCTGCTTGACAGAGGCACAGCTCACTAGCCTCACACATTGCCTTATGTGACCTACTTTACAGTGGCACAGTAGCCTACTGTACTGAGGATGCAGATGCCAAGCACACTCTGGCTAAGCTGTCATTCCCTAGGTCAACAAGCCTAGTATTGACCTCTACACCCTTATGTTCAATTGTCAGATGCACAATATTTGTTGTGCTGTTAGACTGTTTGCAGGTCTTTATTGCCATTGCATTCCCTGTTCCTATGAACAACTTGTGTATCTGGGTAAGATGTTTGAATATGAGGGCGATCCACTATATCACTTATGTCTCTGTAGTCATTTACTGTGTGCACTGGGCAGATTGCTGTGTTGTGGTTGGTTCCTGGAATGACACGTACAAATACCAGATATGTGTGGCCAACAGCTAAATGGAGATATGGCCTAAGTGTGTGAGCATGCCCAGTTCAGCCTTTCCATGGCATGTTGTCTGACATATGCCTCATTTATCTAAGTGTGCAAGCATGCCCAGTGTGAGCTTTCCATATGTTGAACTCTGAAGTCCACCACATATTTGGGTGTGTGTGAACTTCAACAATATCTCACATTTATGGTTGTGTGTTGGGTGTCATGTTGTGTACTAACTGGCCAACTGCTTTGTGTCTGCCACAACAGGGATTATACTGTGCCTGCAGGGATTGCATGGGATACTTTGCATACAGTTGTCAACATCCTTTCATAATGACCTAACACTGTAGTACCGTGATAGTGTACTGGTTCAGTACTTTCACTGTGGTGGACAGTATCCTGGGCTTTAGTCCTATCACTGCTTGACATCTTCATAGTGAGCACAACAGACTGTGTAGGGGCCAGTTGTGCACATATGACCATGTTGCATTATGTTCAGATATGGACTACCTACACCAGGCTTGTCCAACATTGGTAGTGTATTCCACAACATAGGTGGACATTGGCAAACACTAGCGATGTTCCCTAGGCCATTTCTGATGCTAGTCACAGAGTGTGTTTGTCCTTCGACACACATTGTAACTGGAGTTTGCCATGACATATGTCATGGTTAGTATACTGTGCCTCCGTCTACCTCTGACATAACAGTGATACCCAGGGTTAACCTACCATCTCCCATCCACTCATTGGGATTCCTCTTGAGGGGTGTCGATAGGTGACTCTCTGGCTAACCTGTACTGGGAGTTTACTCAAGAGTGTGGGTGCCTTCTGTGTTATGGATCATTCTGTACAGCTTGTCCTATGTATGTCAGTGCTGGGGTTCAGGTCTCTCATGTGCATAGCTCACTGCCATTCAGATTGTACAAGGTGCAGCATGTTCAATGATTCCAGCTTGGACATGGCTTCATACATCAGGCACAGCTTGCCTCTGGGTGGGCAGTATGGCAGTGTGTGGAGCTGCAGTTTGTTTACTCAGGCAACACATGGCATCTGTTCATGCTCTTTGTTACTCCTGGTGGGGTACTGTTGTGGACTTTACAGTTGATGGAGGTGTCTGCTGAGGTATATCCCACAGGGGCTATTGTAGTCAATTGTGACACTGATGAAGGATGACTGCAGAGCCACAGTGACCTCCCCTTATCTACATCTGACAACCTTCATGATTGGGTGGGTATATGGTATGTTTCTGTGAACACTACAGCCACATGTTTGTCCAGTGCAGGATATCTATCACCTTGTGTCCCCAGGTCTCTCATTACATGTTAGGTACGTAATGGGTTAACACCTGTGTGGTAATTTGTGGGCACTTACTGTATATCCACGGTGGTTGTCTATACACAGTTCTGCAATTAGCTTGCTGACATGGCTATGGCTCCAGTTGTCTGTTTCTAGGTGGCCCTTTTGTGGGTTGCTTGTGTCAGCTGGGGGTCAGATATGGTGGGCTGTTTGTACTCCTATGCATACATGTTCAGTCACAGTCTTTTCATGTTGGCCTGTACCTATGGGACATATATACAGAAGGGGGGGTCCCAGGCCCAAGCCTTGTGGGATGCCACTCATATCTGCTTTGTAGTCTGACATGGATGCAGCATGTCTGACCATGTCGGTTCTGTCCTTGGTCTGGTTTGCAACCTCTCTACTGGCATAGGGGTTTATATTTAAGCTGGTGAACATATCCATACTGAACTCGTAGGGTATTGTCTGGAAGCATATGCACAGTCCAGCTACACTGTGTGGACCACATTGCCCTCATCAATGACCTTAATGACTTTCAAATGGGTCAAATATGTTTAGGGGCAGGATCTGCAATTACGACAGCCACACTGTGTAGAGTTCAGTGTCAGTAGGTCCATGATAGCTTTATGTCTGCGGTACATACTGATCCTTTCCATAGCTGTGCAGACCAAGCTTGTCAGGATCCTGGGGTGGTAGTTTGCAGTATCCATTCAGACAACACCTTTGTTGTGAAGGACCACTGTTGTTGTACACTGCTCTTTGGGTACATATCCTGTGGTAAGGCTGACATTGGGCAGTAGTGTGATTTGGCATTCCATTATTCTTGGAGTCCATGTTGGCCTCAGCCCAGGACACCATCACATACCTTTGCTGCTGTGTGTTTTGCTTTGCAGATGATGGCTGTTACCTCAGCATCTGCAATGTCAGGGGACCAGCAGTCTGCTGGGATAGATATTTTGCATTCTGGGGTGGGGTTTGCACTGAACCTGTCAGGTTGTATGTTGGCAATATGTGTGTGTGTTTGGTATGTTGTTTGTAATATCTGTGTGATTCAGAGCATATCTGTGAATTTCCAACATGGTTCCTACCATCATTTAAGTAAGCCTTGTGATTATCCTTAGTGTCCTGTACAATTTGTATCTTCATAGGTTCATGGGTTCATACTAGGCTATCCACCCTAGGGCATTAGTAAGCCAAGCCAGAGTGTGTGTGTCTTTCACTGCCCCTTGCTATGGGACTATTATGGCCATTTATGATTTTCTTTACTGTGCCTCTGTCTGGACGTGACACAGTGAAGACCCCCAGTGTACATGTACGATCATCCATCCACTTGGCAATATTCCTGTTGAGGGGTGTCAGTGAGGGGCTCTGCCTAACATGGATTGGGATCCTGTTTCTGGGTGTGGGGAGCCTCTGGGTTATGTATCTGTCCCTCCAGCATATCCTATTTCATTATGTGTTGAGGCTGACATCTGTCACTCTCACAGCTCCAATGGCTTTGATTTCCTGTGGTGGAGCATGTCCATTACTCCTGTGTTGGACATGGCCTTGTACAACAGACATACAATGCCTCTGTGTAGGCAGTCTGTGACTGCATTCAGCTGAGGTGTCTACAGCCAGGCAGCATATGACATATATTTGACACCCTTTATCCTCTTGGTGGGGTACCTTTGAGGTCTTCCTAACTGCTGCAGGTGTCAGGTACGGTACATCCCATATGAGTCATTGTACTAGATTATGGGTCTGATAAGGGAACAGTACAGGGGCACAGTGACCTCTGTTGATGTAGATGTGAATCCTTTCATGATACGGTGTCCAATATAGACAATCTTCCTAGCCACATTGGCATTGTGAGTGTCACATGACAGGTTACTGTCGACTTGTGTCCCTAGGTCCCTGATTACTCCTTGCATACATAATGGTTTACCACCTATGTGGTAATTTGTGAGTACCTTGTCTGGTATTTGGTGGGACATTCATACTGTCCAGTGTCTTCAGGATGTCTGGGTGGGGTTCTTGTGTGTGAGAGTGTGGTCTGTTGCATGCTACAGACTGTACAGCAGTTTTGACTACACTTAGGTGCACATGGGTGGTCTCCACTGCTTCATGCATTGACAGTTACCTGGCTGTATGGGTGTCTGTGCTGCATATGGATACTCCCCTCCTTTGATGTTTTGGTCCAGGTGTTGGGGCCATAACGCATGATATGTGGTATAACCTGGTAGTGCTGGTGTGCTATCAGTAGGCTTGCAGCAGGCTTCTGTCACTGCACAGACATCGATGTTCTCCATACTGGGAAGTGCCTCAGGGGCATGCATATTGCAGTTTACACATCTGGCATTGGTCAGCATTACCCTTATGTTTCTTACCACTTATGTTTTCTAGGGTGGTGGGTTAGTCTTTTTGGCCTTGCCTACATACGGCTCTATGGAGGTGGCAAAGGCCTTATCCAGTATCCAGACGACCAGGGGTAACAGGTGCAAGCCATCCCTGGAACAGCAGCATGGCTTGTCATGCATGACATCTCAAGCAGACAGACATTATACCCTCTTGGACTGACAGCTGTAACTGTGCCACCTGTTAAAGCTGATCATTCTGTGTTTGTACTGTGGCATCATTCTTGGTGAGGGTTGGATGCTGCAAATGGCCAGTGTCATAGCTACCTGGAGTACATACTCAGAGAGCTCATCCATGTCTCTTTTCATGTAGTCCAGGGAGGTACATCTCAGGTCATTCACACCAGCATGGACAATGAGTGCATCATATTTCTGCTTGCTTTGGGGTGACCTGCGTACTTGTGTTATGTGGCATATTGTGGCAGCCTACAGGCAGCTTACTGTACCCTTTCCCTTGTTCAGTGTGGTGAGTAGGACAGCAGTGTGTCTGCCTATACAGACACCTATTACAACTGTATCAGGCATGTTGTTTCTCCTTCTGGCCTGTAACTGTTTGGCACACCAGCTTTGTGTAATATGTGTTGCATGTGCTATGTTTGGAGGTTGTGGTTGCTTGGGATCTGCTTTGGAGGCCTCTGTTGGTGTGGTGTGTTTGTAATTAGGGCCTCCGGGAATGTTTTTCTGTGTTTATGTGTTTGGTTTACAGTTGTGATAGGTCTATGTGGGACTGGGTTTGTGGTGTATGTGGTTACCTTCTCCTCCTGACTAGTTTTGACAGTACTGAGTTGGGCGAGCTCAGCCTCCGGTTTGGATAAATGGTTGCATCTCTTACATATATTTGTATTTATTGGGAGGAGTGGTGGGTTGTCTGTGTACTTGGGGCAGGTGTCACATTGCTTCTGGATTCACAGATTCTACTTGTTGTGGCTGGCCTTAGTGGATTGTATGTGTGGACATATTTTATTGCCATACTACTGATCAGTGATTACTTCCCTTTTTATGTTTACTCTATCATGTAGTAGCTTCCTCATTCTCTTGCATGGTTTGGTAATGGCTGGAGTCCAGCATGCCAGATGCCTGCATGTATGGCATTGTGTCTTGTTGTTATTTGTGATTGCATAATCCAAGCATTCCTGGCTGTGTTCATGGAATGCCTGTATAACATGTTCTGCGGTGTGTCCCATATTCTGCACTTGCACAGGGCCTTTCATGGATTCCACATCAGTTTGGAGGGGTGTAACCTATGCTTTACACATGTTTTTCACTGTGGTTTTCTGGCCAGGGACTGTGGTCAGGATGTGTATATCCAGTGTGATTACTCTATGGTCTGGTCTTACCAGTGAGGGATACACTTCTCATCTTGCCATCCAGTACACATGTTGCTGATTATCACATCCAGTATGCTTACCCCTCTTGTGGGAGTGGTACGTTGTTCCTGGGCATTTTGGTTTATGGATTCTGGGAACTTTTCTCCTACTGTGTTGGTGCTAGTATAATGCTCCCTGTGTATGTCTGGGTATTTTCAGTCAAGCAATATAATGTGGTTTGGGGGGCTTGATATATTCATGTATTCCAACATAGGCCAGGTGCAGTTCCTGGTATTAGGACAGTAGTCTGCAGCAGGCTATATACTGGGAGGTGGTTTTAGCCATTGGTATTTGACCATGGCTAATCCATGCTGCTTCTTGTTGTGGTACCAACATGGGGGTGTGGTTATCCTTGACATTTATTGCTAGTCACCCTCCTTTTGTAGCTTGTTCCATGTTTTGCAGCTGTACAGCACAGTATGAGGTGTAACCTGGTAGTGTTAGGGTGCTGATGTGAGCCTTGACCCAGTTTTCTATTACAGGACTGATATCAACATTCTCCATACTGTGTGAGTTTACACTGCATGCATCTTGCTGTTTAGACTTCTGGCATTGGGTAGCATTACATCTAGGTTCCTATCCCTTGTGGTACCTATGAAGGTGGGTTTGTGTTTTGAGACTTACCTATTCAGAGCATGCTGTGAGTACTGACAGCCTTTGCCAGTATCCATGGGGCCTGGACTGATAGGTGCACGCCACCCCTAGCAGGTGGTGCATCATGTCATGCTCCACATGTCTTCCCAGGCTGAAACACATTGGCTCCCCTTTGACTAACTGCATTACTTCAGCCAGTTATTGCAATTGATCATCCCATCGTCATTTTGTGGCTTCATGCTTGGTGAGGGTGGATGTTAGTCAGGGTCCTCAGGTGTGCATATAGTACATGCTGTTACATTACTTAACACATGGCATTCATGCCTCAGGTGGTGCTGCAGGGCTGCCTCTGTCGGATGCGCATATTACACTCCCTGTACATGTTTGTGAGCAGGTCATGTCATTTTAGGCATCCCTGTTATTATTTGAGTGAGTCAGAGGGGTTATCATTCCCAGGGTTCCTACTGAGCCAGTGTATGTGCTATGCATTGCCTCTTTGCCAAGGCCAGGGCATACTGGGCACGCCTCCTTCTGCCTACTGGGGCAGGCTCAGGTTGTTCCTCCTCCGAGTCACGCTCTGCCTGTGATGGCCTTGGCAATGGTGGGGGGCTGTTTGGCCCAGCCCTATGCTGGTCCTGCTGCAGCTGTTTTCACAAGATCATATTATGTAGCATAGCACATACCATGACAATTTGGGTACATGTAGTTGGTGAGTACTGCAAGGCTCCACCAGATGTGTCCAGACACCGGAACTGTGACTTGAGCAGCACAAACACACGCTCTATTACATTACGTGTTTGTGCGTGTGCCTCATTATGGCATTCCTGTTCAGGTGTGTGTGCGTTTCTGATGGGTGTCATCAGCCACGGCTCCAGTGCATAACCTGCATGCCCCATTAGGTGTCCATGTGGGATGTCCCCATTGGCAAATGTCTGGTACAGCTGTGTCAAATGCCAGATGTGGGAATCATGATAGCTCCCAGGGCAGCCAGCACACACATTCATTATTATGCCCTGGGCATCACACACGACCTGGTAGTTGATGGAGGGGAAGCCCTTGCAGTTAATGTAGGCCCTACCCCGCTCACCGGCTGGTGCTTTCATGCGTATGTGCGTGCAATCTATTGCACCCACTACCTCAGGGTATTCCACTATTTGCTGGAAGAGACGCATATTGCTGGCCAATACCTCATGGACATTGGGGAAATATACATGATCACCGACATGTGCTAACATGGCATCCAGGAACTGGTGCAGTACCCTGGAGGCTGATGCCTGTGATATCCCCATCATATCACCAGTTGGTCTTTGGAAGGTACCTGTTGCTAGTATTCTTAGGCCAACACATACCTTGGTTTCCACTGGGATGGGTTCCCCTCTGTTGGTTCTGTGTGTGAGGCGTGGCCTGCACAGCTCGACTATTTGCTGCAGGAGCTCTCTGTCCACTCTATAGCGCTCTACTATCTCCAGCTCATGTAACCCGTGGTAGGTGACCCTGGGCCTGTACACTCTTCTCCATCTCCTCACTGTGGGTTGTCTGGCACCATCTGCATTGTCACCACCCTCAGCAAGTCACCTATGTCTCATTATGACAGCTATGACAGCCCGTAACATTTCTGCTCTGAGTTCAGCTTTTTCAGTTTTCACTTCTAATAGCTTACTCCTTTCTTGCAGTGTCTCTTGAGAGAAACATCCTGCACTGCTGTTTGCAGAGTTTTAAGTGCTGGGCTGGGCTACTATTCTGCCTGTGTAATTGCCTGCTTCTAATTGTTTTCACCTGCTAGCTCCAGCAGTATTCCCTGCTAGATTCCTACTAATTCTGTTGCTTCCTTTTTCCTTTCTGTTTCCTCAGGGGGGAGCAGCGTGCATACCAGCAGAAACGCGCTCACAGTGGCTTACATGTGCGCACACATGCTTACATGGTTCAGGATCTGCCTATTCGGGTTAAAACGCACACACACCAGCGCAAACAGTGTTACAACTCTGCCAACAGGCTCCCACATGCTCAGTCTGCCCTACACTTGCACACACTAGCGCAAACAGTCTTACAAATCTACCAACACGCTCCCACATGCTCAGTCTGCCTTACACGCGTGAACACTGCCCTACTCATGCTTCATGGCGCGCACACGTGCGCATGCATGACCAGCAAGAAACTTTGGTGTAAGTAACAGTGTACACCTTCCATTTCTTGACTTTCCCATGCTTATCTTGTGGCACTCCTCTTTCCCTGATCTGTGTCTGTCATCTGTCATGTTACACTGACCTACAATGAACTGCATTTCTTTCTACCATCCCCCCCTGTGATGTCACCTATCTCCTACTCTATTCCTCCCCCTTATGTATCTCTTACACTACTCAGACTGTGCTCATTTGCTATGTGGCTGTGGGATTCAGTATCCTAACCCTCATTTACATGAGATTGCCTACTAATGCTTAGTTACATGTCTTAGACTCAGCTTCCCCTTAGCAACCACTACACGGTGGCCATGTTGATTTTGGTCTGCTGGTCCCTGCATTGTCATTCCATGTATTGCATAAAACCCACATTTGTGGGTTTATAACCTTCATGTTTATGTTTTATACAGTGCAGCCCGTTTGCTGGCCGCTTAAACATCGGCAATCACCGAAAAAAAAAATTATATTTTTTTAATTTTTGCATCGAGTTACCTTGCCAATGGCCACATATTTGGCCATTGGCATGCTGCCTGACACATATGCACCCTTTATTTGGAGCTGACATGGCTCCGTTGTGATTTTTGCAGAAACGTACTCAGTTGTCAACTGAGTACATTTCTGCAGCTAAAACGTCTCTTACATGGGCTGGTTTCTGCTTCATGGATCGCTAATATACCTCATTTTCATACCTTTCATCTGTAAGTGAGGTATTTAGCATATCCACGCCCAGTCCATGTAAGAGACGTTTTAGCTGGTCTCTTACACGGAGTTTCGGGCTGTTCCTGGATCGTGAGGCTTGCATGGAGTGTTACACGTCTCTTACACTCCGTGCAAGCCTTCGTGAATCCTTATTTTTCAGTTGCTTTGATAATCTGTAGTATACTGTAGGTGTTAATGAATCATGTTGCAGCTTTAGCCTATCTGGCACAATTGCAATCATATTATCTGCTAAACCTGCTGTCTAGATTTTAAAGGCTCTTTTAAAATAATTGCACATATCTGCTTGTGCCTTGTATTGTATATGTTACAAATTGAAAGCATTCCTGTAATAGATTGGTGTGTTCCGGTTATCCATAATGCTGGGTTGTATCAATGTTTTGACTCTTCTTAAGTAATAGCATTTACATTTGTCACTATAAATTTGTGATGTGTAATCATAAAATGACAAAATGCAAATGATTTATATCCTCTAAATAGATGTAAGTTTTTAAGACACATATCAAGAAATAAAAATGTATAAAATGCAATAATAACTATTAAACTGGTAATGAGCAGTTTCTCATAAAATGCACTGGCTCAATCAACACTGATACTAAAATATGTGCAAACTTATTTATCCTAAAGTACAGTGTCAGCATAATTAGATAATAATACTCAACCAGAGCCTTAAATGTCTATTCCTAATGATAGTTTTAAAGCATTACCTGTTACTTGTCAATGATATTCCTTAGTGTTAAACTTTGTATGTATGGCCACACCTTTAAACATTACACTATCAAGTAACTGATATTGGAACTGATATCCCTTATGGTCTGGATAAATAAAAGGATCTGTGCACAAGGCAATGTTTATCATAATTTTCATAGTGTATACATACCCCTAAATCCTTTATTTCAATGGTCTAATACTTGATTTTGTATAGAAGGCATTGCATTCCTTACATTTTGCTAGATATGCAATATAAACGTACATCCACCAATATAGCATTATTATTATAGTTAGAGAATACATATGCCCCATATTTGAATATTTCTTGTTTATTTTATATAAAGCCAGTATCATTAATATGATTTTTTCTTCAGAAAATGTGTTGACATTGTCCTTCACTGATCTTGTTATTGATACTTTTTGTGATTAAATACTTTCTATTGAAAAGGGGTTGTCAGGGCTTCTAAAAATTCTGTAAATAGATGCTCTTTGCATGCCTTAGTATTTTAATTATGAATAGTTTTTCACTTGTTTAATTGTCAGAAAAGATGTCGATTAATTACAGAAATTTATTTCAGGATGTCATTTTATCAGTTTTATTTGTGAGGTCGTTTTTTTGTAGTCTGCTTTAACTTTTTCATCAGTAAAGTGAGATAATGTTCAGGATTTAGAACGGTTTTGTAGTTTAATTATGTTTTGGGATAATTGTATCTAGTCTCATGTAATTATTTATGGTGTGTTCCATTTTGCAGGTAATATCAATTTCTGATAGGTGTTTGTAATAATTTTGTATTATATTTTTAAGTTTGTATCTTTTTTAAACCTAATATTATGTTTGGGTTGCAAGAGTACTCTTTTAGGATAGGGTAATTCATTGGGAGTTATAAACCTTCTTAGTTCCTGCAGCAAGTGCATCTTATAACTTAACTTGGGCCAAGGTAAGGTTCTAGAGTAGCATTTTTGATGGAAGGTGACATATAAGATATATGCAGTATGTGGATTAATCTGGTGCTTTATATAACACAATAAATGGCACATTTTTCAATGGAATACCTAGATGTGTTACACCCTGAAATCTAGGAATTCTATAAGGATGAATATGGAATATGTAGGGGCTGCTGTTGGAAATGTATACTGTGTTGCATGTGGATGGAGTAAGCAAATCTTAACTTAAATGGTAAAGAACAACAAAGCAACAGCAGGCAGTAACAACCACAAATAAGTTTAATAAGAAGAATATAAGTGCTTTCATCCGGTATTACTGTCCTTCATCAGACATTTAAAATTGTTCATATGACCATTTATGTAGGAAACAATGTATATAGTAATCAGACATTTAAAGATATAAAGTACCTTTGTCTTACAATCAACAACCTATGCCCAGCCAAATGTATCTAATATGTACCATAATAACCCTTAGGTAGAAAGCTTCAAAATGACATAAAATATATAATACAATACTATTCTATTATAACACCTGCTACTAGGATCCCTGGCCCATTGTTAGCTGCTGGATCCACTATGGGACCTCAATAGTATTTTACTTGTACACTGACAAGCAAATGCACAGCTCTGTAACTCAGCACAAAAGTCCTTTCAAAGGGGGCATACCTGCACCTACACATTGTTGGAGGCTTTGCTGTCCATAACTTACCAAAGTATTTGTGACACTGTGGCCACTTCTGAAGCCTGGCTGTTTGGTCAACATTACCATTTGTATTAATATTAATTTCACTCAGTATAATTGGATATGCTTGCAAGAGCCTTAGGTAGCTGGCTTTGTAGTGTCTGGTGACACTGATAACTACCCTATAGTCTGGGCAGAAGGGGGCACAGCGGGTAAATCTGACCCAGCCTTTCCCAGGTGTGTGTGTGTGTGTGTGTGTGTGTGTGTGTCTGTTTGTGTGTGTGCATGTTTGTGTGTGAAAATCAAATCTCACAGTGTGTGTGTGTGTGGCAGCTACTTGGAGCAGGGTCATGAAGCACTTGTTTCACAGAGAGGGTGCTGAAGGACTAGGTTTGGACACTCAGCTGAGGACTTACCTCTAGCTGTGCTAGTGGGGAGACTTATTGGGGCCCTGGAAGGAGACAGATATAAAGAAAGCCAGACCCTGGGCTGACTCTGTTCCCTGTGTTCTCATAATAGAAATTGTGCTTGATGCAGAGAGGTTTGCATCTGGAAATTTTGAATGTATCCATTTGTATTCCAAGTGAACATCCCTCTTCAGTCATGAGGATTCGGGCTCCTTGATTACTGTCCCACAGTGGGTATGTCACACACACACACACACACACACACACACACACACACACACACACACACACACACACACACACACACACACACACACACTGTATCCTTAGAGAACATATAAAACAATGCAGTTTTATCCCTAGCACTTCACTTACATATGTAACAGTAATAATACTTGAGCAGTTTATCACTTAGTATTAAATATTGGGCAGCTGTGATATATAAGGTGAAGCAAACACGGGCAGGATGTAGTAAATCCACACAGTTTATTTATAGGAATAAGCACTTTCATCCCAAACAGTTAATCTGTCAGGAACTTCATCAGAAACAGTATTGATTCATCCTACATCAAATGTATTTAAGTAAAAGATGACATCATATCCTGTCTTGGAACTCAAATGTATAAACACCCCCCAATATAAATATATGAATATGCATATAAACACTATATTGGTATCAAGAAATTAAGAATGTATGAATAAAAAACACTTAATTATATACAAAAGCATAAAAGCAGTATAAAATACGAAAGAATTAGAAAATGTTTAAAAAATGCAAACATAATTACTACAAAAAAACTATCTTTTGAGAGCTTTCAGTTTTAATAGACTAGATATAGAAAAAACTTTCATTTAAATTTGGCCAGTATATGGAATTCAGGCACATTTGCCATATTAATTCCAATTTTTCCAAAAAATAGGGCCATGCTCCACCTCTTTCTGGTACAGATACAACTTCTAAAACAATACATTTAAACATGAGTCCTGGATTTATTGGGACATACTTTGCTAGTGCATTCACTTCACAACAATCTCTAATATTTCTCACATGTTCCCCAGTCCTGTTTTTGAGTTTATGTTCTGTATTCCCCACATAAAACATAAACAATTAGAACATAAAGCACAATAAACTAATTTCTCACTGTTACAACAACATTTATGGGGTATCTTCACCTTCATATTATTGATTGTAAATGTATTTCCTTCAAAGATATAGGGGCAAAATTTATACCTACCACATTTATACATGTACTCCCCAGTAAACAGAAGGTGCTGATGCTCAAAGAGGTTTTATAAATTAGAGCCTCTTCTAAATACACATGTGGGTCTATCCCCCACAAGCTCCCTAAGATCCCTGTCACCACTTAATAACTTCAAGTTTTTTTGCAAGATGTTCTTAATGTGAAATGCATCATTTGAAAATGTAGTGGTGAAACTGGAATGGAAGTTCTGTTGTGGCACATTTGTCAGGATATTCAAATCCAATCCACTTATAGCTGTTGAGCACAGTATAGAACTGGCAATGGTAGTATCTGTAACAGTAAATCTGGTTATATTCTGATTAGAAGTAGGATTTAAGATCGGTAGAAAGTACCCATTATGCCTCTTATCCATAACTTCCCCATCAGCTCATCTATTAGAATATTAGGGTACTCTCTCTTAGAAAACATGTCTTTCAGTTTTAAACATTCATTTTCAAATGACTCCCACAAGGTTACTATATGGGCTGCCCTGACAAATTGGCCTTTAACCATGGCCTGTTTTTGTGAGAAGGGGTGACTACTACTATAGTGGAGGAAGCTATTTGAATATGTTTTTTTTATTATAACTTTCCACTAGGAACCTGTAATTTATGGTGTCTTTCTTCAGTAAAATGTCCACGAATGAAATTTAAATATCACTAATAGTGTGTGTGAACTTCAAGAATGAGGCCATGTTATTAATATAGTACAAGAATGGCTCAACCTGATCACTTGGTCCCTTCCACAAAATAAATATATCATCAACGAAATAGATATATGTATGGCAAAAAGGAAAGAATGGTAAATCCTTTAAAAATTGCTTTTCCCATTCGAGCATCACTATATTAGTATAAAGGCCCCCATAACATAAACCCATTGCCACCCCTTGGGTCTGGAGGTAATATTCCTCCTCAGAAAGGATAAAATTACTTTTAAGTACCATACTTGATCTTCTTGAAAATAAAATATGTTGCCTATTTTGCAATCATTAACATATTGTTTATTAATGACTAGTTTCCCTGTTTTATATATGATAAGTGCTAAATAAGTGGTCTAGGTACAAAGTTATATGTGAAACTTTAATAATGTGTCAATGATCATAGATACATAACGCCTATCCTGAGTTATTGATTCCTATTGCTTAACAGTCATTTACCTATATAATTCTATATGGATTGACATGCAATGCTTTTATTGGTTATACCATTATGCAGAATAGAGTGAAGAGGCTAAGCAAGGCCAGGATAAGCACAGCAGATAATCATCCACTTATTAGGTATTGCTATTACTACTTCAAAAAATTGAACAGTATTCAAAATGCAAGTCTCCTTTTAGTAATCCAGTACCTGACAATATGTGACATAAGTGGTCCCCATGTGTGCTCTTAGATAATCTCCGTTGTGTCAGTCTCTTTAGTTTTACTAAATACTTATAGGTTTGAAATTATTTAGCTCTAATATGACACCCCCTTGTGAACTGTCACCAATACAACTATTTCTCAGCAGTTAAGAGTTCTATTCACTGTCAGTTTGTTTAGCGTGATTAATAGGGCTTTAAACAGAATTTCATTGATTCTGTGAAGGGCTTTATCAGGTTTGTTGTCAGGTCCAATTAAACTTGATTTTTTTAATTATTGCAATAGTGGTCATGCCTATGGAATATAATTGCTGCCTTGCTTTCTTTCTTCATCTCTCTAACACATTTATTTTCTATTGTGAAGTTTATAAAACATTTTTCTGTAAGCATATTTATGATACACTGTGGATGGTTAATCACGTCACTGTTTACTAATAATGCTACACTGTTCTTCCCACACATATTTCTTATATAACTAAAGAATACCTTATCACTGTATTCAGCTTTTGAGCCCAAATTAACTTCATAGTTAGAAATGGAAGATATGTTAAGAAAAATAAATGGTTTCAATAAATTAATGTAATATGAATTTGTTTTAATGACCAGGCATTTTTTAATGTTGAATGCTATTAATTTTTTGTTGCTTTATGTATCTTATTAATATTGTCATTATACGAAAGGGATTTTTGTTGATTTTTCCTTTATATTTGTGACCAAATAATATGTGTTCATGAACATAGGCATATAGTGCTCAATGGCAGCATCCTGAAAAGATGTATTTTGGCATACTGAGGATAAAATTCAAGTCAGTTTTCATAAGAATGTCATTTACATCATAGTTTTCATTTGTGATTTCCAGGAAGGGTTGCTTATTAATGACTGAGTTTGTGGTTAGGTTAAAGATGGTTGTTTCATGATTAGTGCTAATTAGAAAAACTTTAGCCAGAGGGTGGAGATCAGAAATTTCTTAGGCTTTCCAATTTGATATTAAAGTTAATGATAACCCTATTTGGATTTCACACTATTTATTCAAAATTGTTTTGAGATACATAGTCAATATTTGGCCATAATTATTTGATGTTATAGTTTACCCAGACAATGGCTAGCCAGTTAACCCCCTACCTTATGGATTGTAATTATAAGGGTTTTTACATCTTGAGTCTAGATTACAAAAGAGTTGCTTTCAGTGTAAGCCTGTCCTGATTCTGAAAGGCTTGATCTCAGTATAAGTGAATTACTTCAGTGTAAGGTTTATCTATAAATAGGCTTACCACAGGGAACAGATTAAAAAAAAAAACAAACTGCACTTAGTTTCCCCTTAGTGTAAGTGGCCATTTACACTGTGCAAGTTTTCAGAATCATGGCCTTGGAGTTTAATCTGGTGTTGAAACTCTAGACTTAGTATTCTGCATATATTTTAACCTGTCACATATATTTAAGATCTTGTCAAAATGGAGTCTTACTTTTTACAAACAAGATGCGGTTTTTACACTGCCTGAGATAATTTTTTCCTAGCAAATATTTGAAAGTTAGCTCATGATGTACCTGCATACCTAAACTAAAGTAACATCCTTTGTATAGAAAAATATACTTTGATTATACAATGTGATCGAATTTTCTTATATCATTATATGAAGGTCAAGCCAGTTATAAAAGCCATAGACTTAATTTTTATTTACATTATATTATTGTTTTTTAGACAACAGTAATTTGTTAAGGTGCTTATAAATTCTGAACTTTTATGACAAAAGAAATATAAGTAAACGCACACACAAAATCTAAAATTATATTTGATGCACAAACAAGTTCTGTGACAGTTTTATCATAGGCCAACACAAAACTATGGGTCTTTAGAGACTTCTTAATGTCAGACAGCCTAGGGGGAACATTTATTTGTTGAGTTATAAGGTTCCAGAAAGGAATTCACAGCAAAAATCATGTGTAGCTGAGGTTTCTATGGGAATCATCAATAAATCTAATGAAGAGGAATGCATGAATGAATCTTAAACCAGGTAGGCCAAGTACACCAGAATAATAACATTAGCCATGATCCAGTGCAAATAGGCAGAAAGTGCCACACCTGCAAAATCTTTGTAGAATACTGCTTCAGCTGAAAGTAGTCAAGATCTTAGTGCAATAGTGTAAAGAAGAGGCAACAAGATCATACACAAGTCTTACACCTATATACACTTAAAGAACCATAGGATGGATATATATATATATATATATATATATATATATATATATATATATATATATATATATATATATATATATATATATATATATATGTGTGTATATATATATATATATATATATATATATATATATATATATATATATATATATATGTATAATAAATATATATATATATATATATATATAAAATAAATATATATATATATATATATATATATATGAGTCTACTTCTAAAACCCAACTCCCAGATCAACTTTCACAATGCCAAAACCACAATCATGAAACTGTGGCACCTTGAGCATCGACTGTTTACTATGATAAGCAAACACTTGGCCAAATGCAAATGAAACTCATGCCGAAGTAAGTAAAACCCACCTTCACCCCCACACCCTCCCCAAATAAATACACTAACTCTGATGTCACACTACAGCGGAAAAAGGGGCATGTTGGACAAGAGTTTACTTACCCTACTAAACAGTCAACGTTCAAGGTGTGCGGTTTCGTAATTGTGGTCTCGGCATTGTGAAAGTCAATCTTCTGGGACTTGGGTTTTAGAAGTAGACCCATACATATATATATAAAGCCTCCCACTTAATGTAATGTTTGATATTGATTTTTATTTTTATTTTTTTGTTGTAACAGCGATTTTTTTCTCTTGGAAAAAAATTGCTGTTCTGACACTTCGACATTGTAAGCTTTTGCTTACCTAGGTTGATCAATCACTGTTCACTTTTTTAAGCATTCAGTGATTTAATATAGACCCTATATATATATATATATATATATATATATATATATATATATATATATATATATATGTGTGTGTGTGTGTGTGTGTGTGTGTGTGTGTGTATATATATATATATATATATATATATATATATATATATATATATATATATATATATATATATATATATATAGTGCTAGGGTAGATTATTATAATAAAAGTTCATCTATGAAAGGATTTGAACAATTATTTTCTGAATCCTGGCATGAGCCAACACCTTTCAATTAAACAACATGAAGCAGGTAAAACTAGGAAAGTTTGCAAATGTTGCACACTATTAAAATATATGTGTAATAAGGATAAAGCCCTGGCAAAATATACAAGTCTCCAATGATAGCAAAACTATAAAAGACACAACCAGATTTAGTCTAAAAGCTGTATTAAAAATAAGTTAGTCAGCAATATGAAAAAAAATACAAAGAGAAAGATAATAAATTTTATCTTATCTATTTCTAGAGTTATTAAATAATATGCATGAGGCAATCTACATTTAAATCTGTGACAGTATAGAGGAAAATAAACCATATTGCTGGGAATAACATTACAAAATAAAACTGACAGACTCTAAATGTGAAACCCTTACAAGAATCCATTCACATAAATTATACTGTCCCTCAGTGGGATTGTTGGGTCCAAAACCCCCACCAGTCTGACAGCCCAGTCGAGAATCGTTGGGAAACATCACAGTAGGGTGATTGGCCAACTTCTGCAGCAGTATTCCAACATGACAGGACATAATTATCATTTGGAATGACAAAAGACAAATCAAAATGCAGATGTTTGAAAACCTCTGTTAACTGTTAAAAAAAAGAGTCAGAGACAGTGGTCAGAGTTTAATGTTGGCAAAATAACTCTAAAGCTCATTTCTGACTATAAAATATGAACCAGAATCAGATATGCAGTGTAATGTAAAACAAGGCAGCCCAACACCGCCTGCATCCACATCTTTACCTCTGAAACCACATCCACCATAAAAACATTCAGATTTATAAAACTTAACAACTTATTTTTATTGGAGTCTACACCATCTTTTAGCTTTATCCCACATGGAATAGTTTGCTAAATTAGTGCATCTTACAGAGTACGTCAAATGCAAAATGATGTGACATATTCTAGAGCTAATGACTACATGGTTTGCATTTATTTATTTAAACCTATATGTGCATCTAAGACTGATATCTCATCCATTCAGTGGTTTAAACTAGAATGTATCACCATTTTATGTGATAAAGATTATGCGTATGTCAATTTTACAGATTTTTTTTGTTCTTATTTCATGCTTGTTTTATTGCATTTAGAACCTGTCACAGAATTCTGTCATGATGGTTGTAGTCTTAAGAGATTCAAATGTACCTTATACATTTTAAAACAATTGCATATAGCAGTCATGCATTACTGCCTGTAATGTAAGAAGATATGTTTGAGACAAGCAGGATCATCACCTACTTTGCAAACGGGCGATACTTTTTGTTACATAGTTGTTTATTTAAATCCATCATTATCTAATATAGATTTCAAACTTTTTCCGAAGGATTTGCTTATTATTGTGCCTGCATGTGTAAATGGTGATGTGCAGTTAACAATTTTAGGTGAGAATTTAAGAACAACAGTTTGTTTAAAGCAACATAAATACACGCACACACAGGGGGCTAAATAAAGTGTGTGAGTGCCTTAGGTGAGGGGTTCTGCAGGAGGGCAAGCCCTCTGCACCCCTGCTACTTAAGAAGGGGGTGTGGGGGTACAGGAGGGCTTGCCCCCCTGCAAAAACATCTTTAAATGTGTTTTTTTTTCACTTCTGATGTTCGAGTTTATGAAAACTCGAACATATGGTCTCGATCACATGAGTTTCAAGATTTCGGAAACTCGATCATCTGAAGTGAATCCATATATATATATATATATATATATATATATATATATATATATATATATCGCTAGAAAGATATATATTTATATATGTCAGAGTGCTTTTACTGCGTGCACACTCTATGTTTCTTCTGCTGGAGAAACACTTCCACAGAAATCAGTTCTGTGTAGATGCAGTCCACACATATGATACAAATTTAAACTTTATTATATGCTGTGATACCCTATGTCTGTTATCTGAAATCAGTTTAATGCTGGATATGTCAATGTGCTTGTATGCAAAGCTTAAGAATGGGTCAGCCTTTAAATCTGTTCTTTTAACATTCTTTTCCTCTGACTTTCATATTTTGAAAATAACTGTTTATATTTTAGCAATCCAACATATCTACTCATCAGTAAATTTAATGTAGATAGAATATCTGTGTCATGAGTTGTTTTGCAAGCAGTGTAGTTTATTTCTTGAATTCCTCATCTAGGCTTCAGTGCTAAATTATCTGCATTTTGTTTTGGAAGCAAGCAATCTCATTCTTTTGGTGTGGTTATTCTATATAATTGGTTTTGAATGCAAGAACAGACAATGATCATTATGTGTGCATTTACTTGAATCTGGAACAGAATGTTTTTACTTTTCTTTAACTAGTCATGCCTTATTTATAATGCATATTGTTTAGTTATGCAGTTCTCTTCTTTTGCCGTTTACCTTTAATACTCCTAAAGAAAGTGACAATCAATTAAACTTTTGTCTCATTATTTTTCTATATCAAATATTTGAGAAGCTGTTTCATGTAATGTGTGCCACAACAAAATGAACAAAAATATTTTATTTTGAAGAACTATTGCGGCTTTATCCTGCTCATTCACAAGTACTATGATTATATGATCATGTGATTATATATTTATTTTCAAATTTAGTTTGGATAAATACTTATGGTGAACTTATTTTTTTCACTGTATTTTGATGAATGAACAAAAGTATTTTTACTTATTCCTCGATGCCACAGTAATGCTATCATTACCATTTTTCATTAATGACATTTGTGTGTGTCTTTAAAACTATTGTTAACCCCTCTGTCCTACTTATAACTATCATGAAACCCTTTTTTCTTGCTAGCACAGCCCCCCCCCCCCTCTGCTATCAATTAAGGAAAATAAGAGAGGAAGGGAAGAGCCAGGGACTGGGAACATCAACAGGAGTTAGGAGATATTTTAGGAATTTTTATATGCTGATAAATCCCTCTCTTTTTTATATTTATTTGATTATTTGCATGCTTACGTAGGAATTATACTTGATCCTTATATGTATTTAATGTATCCTTTGTTGACCTGGTAAGTCCCATTAGACTAGCAGAATTCTTTCAGGGGAGCCACACAATGGTATTCATACTATTAGCAGAAATTTGGACAGGGTATCAGAGAACTTGCATTAATAGAATCTTTTTGATAGGTGCCATGGGATCTTTTAAATCCACCTGAGCTACCACTAATTCAAGCAGATGGGAACTTGGTCTAGCATATCATCAGAAGGACAGCACACTCAGAAATGCAGCACCTCATCAATATTGCAGTGCAGTAACAACAATTTGAAATAAATTCAGTCACTTGGAGTGGAAATAGAATCTACATCCTCCTGATCATCTAGCACCAAAGGTTAGTATGCTATCCACTCAGCCACTAACACTGACACAATATTTGCATAACTATAGTGCATAATAATAGTGTTTCTAGTGTGATTATCATAATAAATCAACACTGCACATGTAAACCAGGTTAAAGTTGCATTTATTTCAGACTGGTTTGACATTATGCTTTTGTATCACAGCAAAATATATGCACAATTGTACATAATGCAGTGACAGGCAGGAGATAATGAAACAATAGAAAGGATATTCAGGATTCCTCTTTCTTAATGACATAGTTGAAGCTACATAAATGATTACATTTTTAAATTAAGTATTACATTGAGCTGGAAAATGGCTGTAGCTGGTAATATCGATAAGGAAGAGAGCTATGAAAGTGGGATAAATATTTAATATTGAGATTAGTTATATAATGCTGATTCTAAACTTCAACTTCAGTTTTATTTGTTGTACTTTTTGACTTAGTACTGTTTACAGATAAATAAGAAACAATTAAGAAAATTAGAAAGTATAAATGCAAAAGTTGTATATTTTATGTATGTATGTTCATAGGTTCATAGTTAGGTACTAGGCTACCAGCCCTAGTGCCCATACAAGCCTAGCCAAAAAAGGTACCCTGGCTTTCGCCACCCAAGAAAATTATTTTCCTGTGCCCCTGTCGAGCAGAGCCACAGAAGTGATCCCCGGGGTGAATTTCCCATTTCCCATCCAATCATCATGATTTTTCTTGAAGAGTGCTAATGAGGAGCTCTGTTTGACATAGATAGGTAGTCTGTTCCAGAGTATGGGAAGTCTCTGGGACAGGAATCTATCCCTCCATCATGTTCTGTTTATTGTGGTGACAAGGTTTAGGTCCCTAGAGCATGTAGCTCGGAGGGATTGGGATTTCTTTAAGTGGAGCATGTCCAACAGCTCTGGGTTTGACATAGCTTTGTATGTTAGGCAGAGATCGCCTCTGAGTAGGCGATATGCGATGGAGTAAAGCTGTAGTTTTTTTGAGACAGTCTGCATAGGGCATCTGTTTGAGGCCAGTAATCCTCTTTGTGAGGTATTTCTGTGGTCTTTCCAGTTGTTGTAGATGTCTTGTGAGGTACATACCAAAAGGGACATTGTACTCTATAATGGGTCTAATGAGTGATGTGTAGAGGGGAACAATGACCTCTTTTTTTCTGGATGAGAATCCTTTTGTGATGAGATGAGCCATGTAGAAGGATTTCCTGACCACTGTGGCGATGTGATTATCTAAGGAGAGACTACTTTCCACCTGTGTCTTAAGGTCTCTTATCACATTTTCGGCATTAAGTAGACTACCAGCTATGTGGTAGTTCATGGGTACAGAGTTTTTACCAATGGGGATGACAATACACTTTTTGGCATTGAGCTTCAGGCCATGGCTTTGACACCAGGTATCTGTCTCAGTGAGGCCCTTTTGTAGTTTGTCCACATCATTAGGAGTTTCGATTATGGCTCCTAGTTTGCAGTCATCTGCAGACTTTGTTAGCCAAAGACCTTCTGTGTTGGCCTGCACTTCAGAGAAGTAGATACCAAACAGGAGGGGACCCAGGACTGAACCCTGTGGTACTCCACTTGTCACTGGTCTGATGTCAGATTTGGAATCCGCTACTTTCACAGTGTGGGTTCTGTCCGTGAGCCAGTTGGCAACCCATCTTGTGACATAGGAATTTATACCTAGTTTAGTGAGCTTATCTATAATTCCAGAGTGGGGGATGGTGTTGAAAGCCTTGGCGAGATCTAGATAAGCTGTGTGAACCATTTTATCCTCATCTATGGCTTTGCTGACTGCTTCAAAGAAGTCAATCAGGTTTAAGAGACATGATCTGCCTTTTACAAATCCAAACTGGGCAGGGTCCAGAGTTTGGAGATTACCAATGTCTTTGTTTATGAGTTCCACGATGATACGTTCCATGGCCTTGCAGACCAGGCTCATCAGTCTAATGGGGTGGTAGTTCCTGAGGTCCGTCATGGCTCCCCCTTTGTGGAGTGGGATAACCGTCATGGTGTGCTATTCAGTGGGTACAAAGCCTGAGGTGAGTCTATGATTGAACATGGTACTTAGGTAGGGTGCCAGTTCATTCTGTAGTTCATGTAGAACGCAGCCTGGGATATTGTCAGGTCCCATGGATGCTGTGTTCTTGGCTTTGGAGAGTGTTTTTTACCTGTGCAGCCATGATTATAGGAACTTTACATTCTTCCGGTATAGAGATGGGCCCTTTAAGGGATGAGAGGGGGGTAAAGTTAGCATTGAACCTATCTGCTAGGATGTTGGCAATATCAGTTGGTTCTGTATATTTAGTGCCATTGTGCTGTAACTCAGAGTAGATCTGAGTGTTCCCATTTAGATTCTTGACATAGCTATAGAATGCTTTGTGGTTGTCTTTAGAGTCAGTGGCAATTTTGTTTTCGTAACTACCTTTGGAGTATTTTATGCGGGATCTCAGCTTCTTACTGAGGTTGACCAGGGAGTTCCTCCAGTCATAGGATTTTACTCTTTTTTTGCAACAGTTTCTTTCTTCTGTTGTAGAGTTTGTTTATGGCAGAGGACCACCAGATTGGCTTCCTTTTTTTGGAGGATAACATCTTGTTTCTATTAGGGAAAGCATGATCCATGCACTCATGTAAGTGCTTATAAAGTGCATTTGTGAAGGATTTGGCAGTCATACCTCTATTGTCTGTCTGCATGGGTGTCATGAAGTTTGCCACTTCTGTCTTAAAAAGTGTGAAGTTGGCTTTGGAGAAGTTTTTTTATGATGGTTTCCCTAATTGGGGGTGGGGGTGGGATGTGGATGTCTAGGCTGATTAGCTTGTGGTCGGATCTGACCAACGAGGAATTGACCTCTGGTGTTGGTAATGACCAGGTCTAGGATATTGCTGCCCCTGGTGGGGGTGTGAATAAGTTGATCCAAGGCATTGGAATTTATGAATTCTAGAAAACGTTGAGCAAAAGAGTTGGTACATGAGTAGTTTGCCCAGTTAATGGTGGGGTAGTTGAAATCGCCCATTATTAGGGTGTTGGGTTGTACCCTAATACTTTCCAGTGTATCAAGAAATGAGGAGTGTGAATCCTGGGCATGGTGGGGGGTCTGTAGTAAGCTACAATTTGGATTTTGGTTTTGCCCAGAGTTAGTTGCACTTGGATAATCTCGGATGCATTATGCTGTGCAACTAGCCTGGAGGTGTGGATATCCTTAATTAATATGGACACGCCTCTGCCTTTAGTGCTTCTTTCTGGGTTAGGTGGCCGAAAGGTGTGGTATGAATTGAAGCCTGGTAATGCAGGGGTGTTCTCTGGAGCTTTGAACTAGGTCACTGTCACTGCACAGATGTCAATGTTCTCCATTTTAAGGAGTGCCTCGAGTGAGTGCATTTTGAGGTTTAGACTTCTAGCATTGAGTAGCATTACCCTCAGATTTTGCTTACTTCTACCTGTTACGGTGGTGAATTTGTCATTTGAACCTTGCCTAAAAAAGGCACTATAGCGGTGGCAAGAGCCTTAGCCAGTATCCGTAATCCCAAGGGCGACAGGTGCAGGCCATCTCTGGCAAAATATTGTGGACTGCCGATCATGTCGTCCCAGGCAGACAAATACTGGATCTGCTTAGAATGACACCAGAAGCTTAGCCAATTGTTGAAGTCAATCATTTTGTCCTTGTACTGTGGTATCATTCTGGGTGATGGCAGGATGTTACTCAGGGTTAGGGTCATACCTGCCTGGGATACAAGATCGGAGAGCTCCTCCATGTCTCTTTTCATGGAGTCCAGGGAGGTACGTCTCAGGTTATTCACACCAACATGGACAATGACAGTGTCATATTTGCACTTATTGTGGAGTGACCTGAGTGCATGCATTATGTGGCAGATCCTGGCACCTGACAGGGAGCTGACAGTAACTTTCTCCTTGTTTAGTCTAGTGAGTGGAACATCAGTGTGCCTGACTATAGAGTCACCTATGACTAGAGTGTTGGGTACGTTGTTATGCCTTATGGGCTGTGGTTGAGTGGCACATTGAGTTTGTGGGCTATGTGTCATTTGGGTTGTGTTGAGGGGTGGAGTTTGCTCGTGTTTATGCTTTGGATGTCCCTGATGCTTGGGCACGTTTTTATTGAGAGCCTCCGCGAATGTAGGTGTGTGTTTTGTGTTTCTATGTGTGTGTTTTGGTGGTGTAGGTTTTGAGGGACTATGTGATGAGTGTGGTGTGGTGCAAGTGTTTACATCCTCCTCTTGACTGTCTAGTCCAGTCTTTGGTGAAGAGAGCTTTGCTTCCAGTTTGGCTATATAAGTGCATCTCTCACAGGTTGTAGTGTTGGGTGGTAGGAGGAGAAGGTTGTCTGTGTACATGAGACAATTGCTGCATTGCCCCAAGATGCCCAGATTCATCAGGTAGACAGGAGAAATCACTGGGAGCTGACCCTTAGACATGCCTGGATAAGTGCTTATTTATTAACTAGATAAGTGAGGAAAGTTGAGTGCTGTAGTAATTTGCAGCTTATGTAGTGCTTACAATGTGTTCTGAACAACTGCTGAGTTCAAAGAAACAGATTTGAGTGCTGAAACTAGAAAACTGGCTAGTTATAAGAAACAAAAGTAAGCTAGAAGGCTTACTTACTGTATTTATTTATTTATTGTATTTGTTTTCTGGGGTAGAGAACTGTTCTCATCGGATCTTTTTCAGACTTAGCCTAGGAGCGGTGTCTGGTTAAATGACTTGCTCATAGGTTCATAGGTACATAGAAGGTTACTAGGCCAATGACCCTAGACCCTTACTAGGCTGATGACCCTAGAGCCCTTACAAGCCTAGCCATATTTATCCCAAGTTGTCCTAATTGTCAGTAGTTAGTTGAGCAAAGTTTGCAGAGGTAAGGGTATATGTTAGTTAATACCAACTTCCTCTGTCCAGGAGGAACATGGGCACCACACCAGGAGTGAATTTGCAGTCACCCATCCATTCATCTAAGTTGCATTTGAAGAGGGTCACTGAGTGCTCTTTTTCACATGACTGGAAGATTGTTCCAGAGAATTGGCAGTTTCTGGGAAATGTATATATCTCTCCAGCATGACATGTTCATGTCAGAGGCTAGGTTAAGATCCCTGGACTGAGTGACAGTCATGCAGTTTGATTTACAAATGTGCAGCATTTCCACTGGGGCTGGTGCAAACACTGCCCTATAAGCCAGACACAGGTCACCCCTTAACAACTAAGAGGAGACAGAATACAGTGACATGGCCTTCAGTCTTTCTGCATAAGACTTGTTTTGTGTGCCCTGTAATTCCTTGGTGAGAAACCTCTGTAGTCTCTCCATTTTTTGCAGATGTCTGATGAGGTACATACTAAAAGGAGCATTGTACTCACTTATTGGTCTGATGAGGGCTGAGTATAATGGAATTATAACATCCTTAGATCTATATGTGATGTTTAACTTATAAGATGGCCATGTAGAAGGATTTCCTTACAGCTGTGGATATGTTCATAGGTTCAAAGGTAGGTACTAGGCTATCAGCCCTGGGGCCTATACAAGCCCAGCCAAAAAGTTACCCTGGCTTTTTCCACCCAAGAAAATTATTTTCCTGTGCCACTGTCGAGCAGAGCCACAGACGTGATCCCCAGGGTGAATTTCCTATTTCCCATCCAATCATCAAGATTTTTATTGAAGAGTGCTAATGAGGAGTTTTGTTTGATATAGACAGTTAGTTTATTCCAGAGTATGGGAAGTCTCTGGGATAGGAATCTATCCCTCCGGCATGTTCTGTTTATTGTGGTGACAAGGTTTAGGTCCCTAGAGCGTGTAGCTCGGAGGGATTGGGATTTCTTTAAGTGGAGCATGTCCAACAGCTCTGGATTTGACTTAGCTTTGTATGTTAGACAGAGATCACCTCTGAGTAGGCGATATGCGATGGAGTAAAGCTGGAGTTTTTTGAGACAGTCTTTGTAGGTCATCTGTTTGAGGCTGGTAATTCTCTTTATGAGGTATTTCTGTGGCCTTTCCAGTTGTTGTAAATGTCTTGTGAGATACATACCAAAAGGGGTGTTGTACTCTATATTGGGTCTAATGAGTGATGAGTAGAGGGGAACAATGACCTTTTTTTTTCTGGATGAGAAACCTTTTGTGATGAGGTGTGCCACGTAGAAGGATTTCCTGACTACTGTGGTGATGTGATTATCAAAGAAGAGACTACTGTCCACCTATGTCCCAAGGTCTCTTATCACACTTTCAGTGTTAATTATACTACCACCTTGGTTGTAGTTCATGGGTACAGAGTTTTTACCAAAGGGGATGACAATGCACTTTTTGGCATTGAGCTTGTGGCCATAGCTTTGACACCAGGCATCTATCTCAGTGAGGCCCTTTGGTAGGATGTCCACATCATTAGGAGTTTTGATTATGTCTCCTAGCTTGCAGTCATCTGCGAACTGCATTAGCCAAAGACCTTATGTGTTAGCCTGTACTTCAGAGAAGTAGATACCAAACAGGAGAGGACCCAGGGCTGAACCCTGTGGTACTCCACTTGTCACTGGTCTGAAGTCGGATTTGGAGTCTGCTACCTTTACAATGTGAGTTCTGTCAATGAGCCAGTTGGCAACCGATCTTGTGACATAGAGATTTATACCTAGTTTAGTGAGTTTATCTATAATTCCAGAGTGGGGTAAGGTGTTGAAAGCCTTGGCAAGATCTAGATAGGCTGTGTGAACCACCTTACCCTTGTCTATGGCTTTGGTGACTGCTTCAAAGAAGTCTATCAGGTTTAGGAGACATGATCTGCCTTTTAGAACCCTGAAATTGGTGGGGTCCAGAGTTTGGAGACTACAAATGTCTTTGTTTATAAGTTCCATGATGATATGTTCCATGGCCTTGCAGACCAAGCTCGTCAGGCTAATGGCGCGGTAGTTCCTGGTGTCTGTGGTGGCTACCTCTTTGTGGAGTGGGATAACTGTTGCTGTGCACCATTCAGCAGGCAAAAAGCCTGAGGTGAGGCTATGATTAAACATGGTACTTAGATGGGGTGCCAGTTCGTTCTGTAGTTTGTGTAGAAAGCAGCCTGGGATGTTGTCTGGTCCCATGGATGCTGTTTTCTTGGCTTTGGAGAGTGTGGTTTTACCTGTGCAGCCGTGAGTACAGGAACTTTGCATTCTTCCGGTACAGAGATGGGCTCTTTAGGGGGTGAGAAGGGGGTAAAGTTAGCACTGAACATAACTGCCAGGATGTTGGTAATATCAGTTGGGTCTGTATATTTAGTGCCATTGTGCTGTAACTCAGAGCAGATCTGAGTGTTGCCACTGAGATTCTTGACATAGCTATAGAATGCTTTGTGGTTGTCTTTAGAATCAGTGGCAATTTTGTTTTCATAACTAGCTTTGGAGGATTTTATCTGGGATCGCAGCTTCTTACTGAGGCTGACCAGGGAGCCACTCCACTCATGGGATTTTACTCTCTTTTGCAACAGTTTCTTCCTTCTGTTGTCCAATTTGTTTACAGCAGGGGACCACCAGATCGGCTTCCTTTTTTGGAGGATAGCATCTTGGCTCTGTTTGGGATAGCACAATCCATGCACTCATGTAAGTGCTTATAAAGTGCAATTTTGTAGGATTCAGTAGTCGTAACTGTATTGTCCATCTGCATGGGTGTCGTGAAGTTCACCACTTCTGTCTTAAGAAGCAAAATTCTGTTTTTTAAAAAAACCTTTAGTTTTTTTTAAATTTTTGAGTTTTATCCTTAAATTTAAAATTTTCCCCAGGGAGGGGGGTTTTTTTAAAGGGGGGGGTTTGAAAAAGGCCCTTGGGGGGAAAAAAAGGGGGGGGATTTTTTTTTTAGGGGGGAACCAAACCTTTTACCCTTTTTGGGGGTTTCCTTTTTTTTTTTTTTTTTTTTTTTTTTTTTTATTTTTTTTTTTTTTTTTTTTTTTTTTTTTTTTTTTTTTTTTTTTTTTTTTTTTTTGTTTTTTTTTTTTTTTTTTTTTTTTTTTTTTTTTTTTTTTTTTTTTTTTTTTTTTTTTTTTTTTTTTTTTTTTTTTTGTTATTTTTTTTTTTGTTAAGGTTTGTTATTTTTTTTTTTTTTTTTTTTTTTTTTTTTTTTTGGGGGGGGGGGGGGGGGGGGGGGGGGGGGGGGGGGGGGGGGGGGGGGGGGGGGGGGGGGGGGGGGGGGGGGGGGGGGGGGGGGGGGGGGGGGGGGGGGTGGGGGGGGGGGGGGGGGGGGGGGGGGGGGGGGGGGGGGGGGGGGGGGGGGGGGGGGGGGGGGGGGGTGGACGGGCCAAAAGTTTAGGTTTAGGAATGATCTCCTTTTGAACCAGGTCTCAGTCACTGCACAGATATCAATGTTCTCCATTTTAAGGAGTGCCTCGAGTGAGTGCATTTTGAGATTTAGACTTCTAGCATTGAGTAGCATCACTCTCAGTTTTTGCTTGCCTGTTCCTGTTACAGTGGTGAATTTGTCATTTGAACCTTGCCTAAAAAAGGCACTATAGGGGTGGCAAGAACCTTAGCCAGTATCCAGAATCCCAGGGTTGACAGGTGCAGGCCATCTCTGGCAAAGCATCATGGTCTGTTGACCATGTCATCCCAGGCAGACAGATACTGGATCCCTTTAGAATGGCACCAGAAGCTTAGCCAATTGTTGAAGTCAATCATTTTGTCCTTGTACTGTGGCATCATTCTGGGTGATGGCAGAATGCTACTCAGAGCTAGGGTCATACCTGCCTGGGCTACAAGATCAGAGAGATCTTCAATGTCTCTTTTCATGGGTTTAGGGAGGTACGTCTCAGGTCTTTCACACCAACATGGACAATGACAGAGTCATATTTGTACTTGTTGTGGAGTGACCTGAGTGCGTGCATTATGTGGCAGATCCTGGCACATGACGGGCAGCTGATAGTAACCTTCTCCTTGTTTAGCCTGGTGACTGGGACATCAGTGTGCCTGACTATAGAGTCACCTATGACTAGTGTGTTGGGTAGGTTATTTTGCCTTATTGGCTGTGGTTGAGTGGCACACTGAGTCTGCGGGCTATGTGTCATTTGGGTTGTGTTAGGGGGTGGAGGTTGCTTGCATTTCTGCTTTGGAGGTCTCTGTTGCTTGAACAGATTATTATTGAGAGCTTCTGTGAATGTTTTTGTGTTTCTATGTGTGGATTTTGGTGGTGTAGATCTAGTGAGACTATGTGATGAGTGTGGTGTGGTGCAAGTGTTTACCTTCTCCTCTTGACTGTCAAGCACAGTCTTGGTTGGAGAGAGCTTTACCTCCAGTTTGGCTAGATAAGTGCATCTCTCACAGGTTGTAGTGTTGGGTGGTAGGAGGAGAGGGTTGTCTGTGTACATGAGGCAATTTCTACATTGTGCCAAGATGCCCAGATTCATCAGATAGACAGGAGAGAAAACTGGGAGCTGACCCTTGGCCATGCCTGAATAAAAAACTATTTTTGTCTAGATAAGTGAGGAAAGTGAGTACAAGGACTGTTTTTCTCTAAGCAAGTGAGGAAAGTAAGTACCAAAACTGTTTTTCTCTAGGTAATGAGGAAGGTTGAGTGCTGTAGTAATTAGTAGGTTATTTACTGCTTACAAGTTCTGAACAAGTGCTGATCATGAATAAGCAAATTCAAGTGCTAAAACTAAGAATCTCTATCTAAACTAGTTACAGGAAAGGTGGGAAACAAGTGCAAATGTGGGCTTTTAAATCAGAAAGTTGAGAGAGATGAAAAAACTGCCCAAACGGCCAATAGTGGGGCTCAAAGTTCATATTGCTATCGATGTGAGTACCCAGATCATGTACCACTGGGTCTACACTTAGACGGGTGCTCTCTATATTACAATTAGCATAGACATCAGCTTTCCCAAAAGGAATAACAGTGCATTTTTTGCATTTAGCTTTAATCCATGGCTTTGCCACCAGTCATTTGTCTGAGTTAATCCTATCTGCATTATATTAGCATCATTGGGGGACTCAGTGATTGCTCCAAATTTGCATTTGCCATTGAACTTGGTCAGCCACAGGCAGTCCAAGTTTGCCTGGACTTCTGAGAATTAAATTCCAAACGGTAAGGAGCCCAGCATACAAGCCTGTTGTATGCAATTTATGACTGGTCTTTTGATAGAGGTGAAGTCACCCACTTTGACAGTATGTGTCCTGTTGGTGAGCCAGTTGGCTAGCCATCTGATAATGTAGGGGTTAATTCCCAATTGGGACAGTTTCTCTATAATACCTAAGTGGGGGATTGCATCAAATGCCTTGGCTAAGTCAATGCAGATGGCATGCACTGTCTTTCCCTCAACCAGGGCCTTATTGACTTTCTTGAAGAAGTCAGCCATGTTTAACAGGCATGATCTACCTTTAACGAATCTGAACTGGGCTTGGTCCAGAGTTTTTAGACTACCTATGTCCTTGTTAATAAAGTCCATAATTTTTTCTTTCCATGGCTTTGCCGCTAGTCAAACTTATCTATAATTGCTAAGGACAGTTAATGGTCTCCCTTTGTGCAGAGAGATTTCTGTTGCTGTCCACCGTTCCACAGGAACATAGTTATTTCTCAGGCTGTGGTTAAACAGTGATCTAAGTGAGTTTGTTAGGTCATGTTTTAAGATGTTTAAGAGGCAATAAGGGATGTTGTTTGGTCCCACTGATGCTATGTTTTGGCCATGGAGAGAGCCAAGATGATCTCTCTTTTTTTTGTTCTGAAATCCTAGCTTGTGTAAGAGATCTCTCACCCAACAGCCATATTCTTATCTTGAAAACAATTTTATTAGAAGTATTGTTAAAATACAATCAACATATAAAGAATGAACCATTTTCAATTATATGAAAAATAATCATGTACAAAATTAAAGCTTTTTAACTATATACAAAATTGTTCACCATAACTGTTAAATATCAACTGAAATAGATTCTATATATACAATTCTAATGTAAAAATAAACTATTTTTGCAACAGTTCATAAACTTTGTTCCAACTACTATATGTAGAAGTATTCCTAGAACATCTGTTTTTGATAGTCAGTTTTTCCAAACAACAAATTTCATTAAGTAGATTTTTAAATTCTTGTAATGACAAAGAGGACTGTGATTTCTAATTCCTCGTGATTATTTTTCTGGCTATAGATAATATTGACCAAACCAAAGAGTAGTTGGTTTTTATACAATCTGGGACTGGGGTATTAAATAATATCAGAGATTTAGATAGGGCAAAGTTATCTGTAAATATTGCCTGCATAGAATTGTTTATGTCTTCCCAAAAATGTTTTAATTCTGTACAGTCAAACAACATATGAGACCAATCAGCATTCATTTGCTTATTACATCTCCAGCAATTTACATCTTTTTTTTTAAATTTTACTCATTATTAAAGGAGTAATAAAATATCTATTCAAATATTTCCTAGTAAATATTTTCCATTTGAGAGAAGACATAGCTAAACTTTATGATTTTAATATATTAGTTTTATCTTTATCTGCAGGAAGATAGATATATGTGATAATGTGTTAGTTTTTGGTGAGATACTTTGAATTGATAGAATTAGATATTGTATTAAATAAGGTATTACTTTCTTAGTTGTTGATGTCATTAATTCCGTATTACTTAGAATAAACTTCCTTCCTTCTTGCAAATCTAGCCAAAAAAGTAAATCAAATTGAAATTCAGTATTGAGAGAATCAGTTGATTTCAATTTAGTTTCATAGTTTCATAGTAGTGTACTAGGCTATCTGCCCGGGGGCATTTATAAGCCTAGCCAACAGTGATGTGGCTTTACGCCACCCCATACTATATAGTTGCGCCTCTCTAGTAGTGACACATGTGGGACCCCATTATTTAGTAAACTATACCTCTGTCTAGTAGTGACACTGAGGTCACTCCCGGGTAAACTTACATCTCCCATCCATGCATCGAGATTTTTCTTGAACAGTGCCAATGAAGGGCTCTGTCTCACATGAACTGGGATTTTGTTCCAGAGTATGGGTAACCTCTGTGTTATGAATCTATCCCTCCAGCATGTCCTATTCATATTTGTGCAGAGGTTGAAATCTTTAGCTCGTGTGGTTCTGGTGGATTTGGATTTTTGAGATGGAGCATGTCCATCAATTCCTGGTTGGACATGGCCCTGTATGATAGGCACAAATCACCTCTGAGCAGGCGGTATGCTACTGAATAGAGCTGGAGTTTCTTTAATCTAGCTGGATAAGGCACATGTTTGAGACCTATGATCCTCTTTGTGAGGTACTTCTGGGGTCTTTCCAGTTGTTGCATGTGCCGGGTGAGATACATCCCAAATGGAGCATTATATTCAATCATGGGCCTGACAAGGAGGAATATAGAGGTACAATGACCTCTTTTGATCTGGATGAGAATCCTTCATGATGAGATGGGCAAGGTAGAATGTCTTTCTGACCACTTTGGCAACATGGTTGTCAAAGGAGAGGTCACTATCGAATTGAGTCCCCAGGTCTCTGATTACTTCTTCATTATTAAGTGGGTTATTGTCTACGTGATAATTTGTGGGTACTTTGTTTTCCCAAAGGGGATGACTATGCATTTTTGGTGTTAAGTTTGAGGCCATGATTCCGGCACCAGTTGTCCGTTTCAGTGAGACCTTTCTGTAGGATGTGTGTGTGCAGGTGAATCAACTATGGCACCCAGTTTGCAGTCATCTGCAAACTTTGTCAGCCATAATCCTTCCATATTTGCTTTCACATCTGAGAAGTAAATGCCGAATAGGAGTGGACCCAAGACTGAGCCCTGTGGGACACCACTTGTGACTGGTTTTGAGTCTGACATGACTCCAGCAATTTTAACCTTATGGGTTCTGTTTTTAGCCAGTTTGCTACCCATCTTGTGACATATGGATTTACATTTAGGCTGCTGAGCTTGTCAATGATGCCAGAGTGTGGTATCGTGTCAAAGGCCTTAGCCAAGTCCAAATAGGCAGTGTGGACAGCCTTGCCCTCATCGATGGCACTAGTGACTGTCTCAAAGAAGTCAACCAGGTTTAAGAGGCAGGATCTGCCTTTTACAAAACGAACTGTGTGGGATCAGGGTCTGCAGATCCCCAATGTCGCCATTTATGAGTTCCATGATGATTCTTTCCATAGCCTTACAGATCAGGCTGGTCAAACTTATGGGGGTAGTTACCTGGGTCAGTAGAATTTCCTCCTTTGTGGAGTGGGACCACTGTTGCTGTCGCCAGTGTTCAGGTACATATCCTGTAGTGAGGCTAAGATTGAATAGAGTTCTTAGGGCGGGTTTAGTTCATCTTGGAGTTCACGTAACACGCAACCGGGATACCATCGGGTCCCATAGATGCTGTGTTTTGCCTTGTTGAGTGCTGATTTCACCTGTGTGTCTGTGATGACAGGTAGGTTACATTCAGCAGGGATAATTACTTCATCTTTAGGGGTGAGGGAGGGAGAAATTTGCACTGAACCTATCTGCCAGAATGTTGGCAATGTCAGTAGGGTCAGTGAATTTTTGTCATTGTGTACTAGCTCAGAGCATATCTGAGAATTTCTCCCAAGGTTCTGACATAATTGAAGAAGGCTTTGTGATTGTCTTTGGTATCCTTGGCAATCTTTTTCTCAAAGTTTGCGTTAGATGTTGTTATGAGAGAACGTAGTTCTTTACTTGTGCTGATCAGGGAAGCCTTTCACTTGTGAGATTTGGCTTTGTCCTGCAGTAGCTTCCTTCTTTTGTTGTACAGTTTGTTTATAGCGTCCACCAAACCGGCGTTTTTCCTTAATTGGAAGGGTCTTGGTTTTAGTTGGGATTGCTTGATCCATGCATTCTTGGAGATGTCCAGAAGGCTTTTGTGAAGGATTCAGCATTTTGGGATGTGATTTCCATTAACCCAGTAGGCTTAAAGGATATCATTTCTGACTTGAGGAGCACAAAGTCAGCTTTGAAAAGTTTTTCACTGTAGTCTTTTGTTCTGGGGGTGGGGGTGGGATATGTACATCCAACGTGATCAGTTTATGGTCAGATCTCACCAGTGAGGAGTTTATATCCTGTGCGGAGCATTTGGACCCATGTTTGTGATAATCAGGTCAAGTATATTATCTCTCCTCGTAGGAGAAGTGACCAGTTGCTCCATAGCATTTGAGTTTATGAATTCCAGGAATCTTTGGGCTAGGGTGTTAGGGCTAGAATAGTGGGCCCAGTCTATGTTAGTAGTTGAAGTCACCCAATATGATGGTGTTTGGTGTGACATTCATATCCTCTAGTGTTTTCAGGAATGCTTGATGGGATTCCTGGGATTGGGAGGAGTTCTATAACATGCGACCAGTTGTATGGCAGTTTGCCTATGGTGAGTAAAACTTGTATGGTTTCTGATGCTTCATGGTAGCCACCAACCGAGAGGTGTAGGTGTCCTTATGAAAATGGACACTCCTCCTCCCTTTGTGGTACGGCCTGGAACTTGAGGCCGAAACGCATGATATGAGGTATAGCCTGGTAGCGCTGGAGTGATCTCAGGAGCCTTAAACCAGGTTAGGTTACTGCACAGACATCGATGTTCTCCATACTGAGAAGTGCTTCAAGTGCCTGCATCTTGAGATTTAGACTTCTGGCGTTGAGCAGCATTACCCTTAATTTTTTTCCATTTTTGTTTTTGATGGAGGTTGATTTGTCCTTTGAGCATTGCCTAAAAAAGGCACTATGGGGGTGGCAAGAGCCTTGGCCAGTATCCGAAGCCCAGTGGTGACAGGTGCAAGCCATCCTTGCGACAACGTGGCTTGCCCAGCATATCATCCCAGGCTGACAGACATTGGATCCCCCTAGAATGACACCAGTGATTAAGCCAATTGTTAAAGCTGATCATTTTGTCTTTGTACTGAGGCATCATTCTTGGTGAAGGCAGGATGCTGCTCAGGGTCAGGGTCATACCAGTCTGGGCTACATAATCGGAGAGCTCCTCAATGTCTCTTTTCATGTAGTCCAGGGGAGGTACGTCTCAGTTCATTCACACCCGCATGGACAATGACTGAATCATACTTGTACTTGCTTTGGAGCGACCTGAGTGCGTGTGTAATGGCGGATCCTAGCCCCGATAGGCAGCTCACCGTTACCCTCTCCTTATTCAGCCTGGTAAGTGGAACATCGGTGTGTCTGACTATAGAGTCACCTATTACTAATGTCTCTGGCATAGTATTTTGCCTTAGGGGCTGTGATTGTGCGACACACCTGTTGCTTGAGGTATGTGTTGTAGGTGTTGCGTTTTGTGGGGGTGTATTTCTGGGTGTCTGCTTTGGAGGCCTCTGTTGTTTTGGTAAGTTTTTTACAAGAGCCTCCGAGTATGTTTTTGTGTTTTTATGTGTTTGGTTTGCATTAGTGGTGGTTTTATGTGTGACTGGTTTTGCTTTGGGTGTGGGTACCATCTCCTCCTGACTGTTCTTGCCAGTCCTGAGTTGAGAGAGTTCAGCCTCCAGTCTGGCTATATAGTTGCATCTCTCACAAGTATATGTGTTAGTAGGAAGGAGGAGAGGAGGAACAAATTCATTGTTAGACATCATTTGGTACCAAAAAGTTATTTTTTTTGTTGGAAAGTTAACATTTTTATAGAATTAGAAGTAAAACAATTTCCTTGTGTGAAAGCTATGGGAAAAAGAAGAAATGACAAATCTTTATATATATTGTTTAAATATAAATTTTTAAAGGATTTTAATAGGAGTGTTAAATAATGACTTTGACATTTTTGAGAGGAGAAAACAGAAAACTGATCTTTCAAAATCCAAATAGAGGGGTTATTTATAAGTGATAATTTGTGTGCATTAATATTATTTGATGTGTCCACCATTAAAGTTTCAATTAATTTTGTCCATTGAACTTGATATTTAACATCTATTAAAAGGGATATTGTTGTAATCATGGATGAGAATGAGTAAACTTCTATATTTGGCATAGCTATACCCCCATTATCCCAACCTTTCATATGAAGTATTAATGCAATCCTGGTTTTCTTTGGGTACCATAAGAATTAAGAAACATTATGTTTATTTTTTTAATTATCAAATTAGGGGTGGTAAAAAAATAGATTAAATAATATACAGTATTTTCGGAAGTAAAATCATTTTAATAATAGTGAGCCTTTCAACCATGGAAAAAAGTATTTTATTCCATCATTTAATCAAATCTTCTATTGTTGTTAGATTTTTATTATAATTAATTTGTATATCTTTGATATTTTTGGCTATTACAATACTTAGAGAATTTAATCAGATTGTGCTAAATAGTCTTATATTCACCTTGGAGATTAAATTGCTTTGGTCCAATTAAGAGAATTGTTGTCTTATTATTGTTAAAAGTTAGACCTGATTTAATTTGGAAGAGATTTGTGTTTATAAAAAGAGCTTGAATAGATGATTTTTCATCCACTAGGGTTAGAAGAACATCATTAGCGAACATTTGTACTTTAAAAAGATAACTTGTAATTTAGGTTATAACCTATTATATTATTATCCCATCTAATTACATTTGCCCATGGTTCCATAATTAAAGTAAATAATAAGGGGATAGGGGGAAACCTTGATTAGTGCCTTTAATTATTGGTATATTCTGAAAAATACTAGTTCCTATTTTAATGTAAGCTTGACTACCTATGTAAAGCTGAGAAATTAGATTTATAAAATTATGTGAGAAGATTAGTTCTTCTAAAAGAGTGAATAAGTAATCCCAGTTAACTGAATCAAAAGCACAGTTAATGTCTAAGCTAATTCGTGTTAGATTATTTTTGAATGTTTGACGGATTCAATCAAAATTAATGTTCTTTTAATGTTATAAGAATTTCTATTCACCACAAATCCAGTTTGATCTTCATCTATCAAATTTGGTAAAATATATTTTAGTCTATCAGCATATATGGACATGAACATTTTGTAATCAATATTAAGTAAAGAAATGGGTCTATATGAAGAACATTTGGTGGGGTCTTTGTTGGGTTTAAGTATGGGGGTAATAAAAGTGTATTTCCAGGAAGGTGGGATTTTGTTAGGCTTTTTTGAGATATTAAAACTTCATGCAATAAATTTAAAGCTATACTAGGTAATATTTTATATATTTCAGCTATAATGCCATCATTACCTGGGGCTTTATTAAGTTTTAATTTATTAATTTGTGTTTGAATGTCTTTAAGAGATATAGGTTTGTCAATAATATTTTTTTTGTTCTATAGATAATCTTTTATCAGTATATTTATTAATAAAGGCTCTAATTTCTTCCTTTGGATCAGTAGTATTAAAATTTTGATTAATATTATTAAAATACTCCCTAAATTCAGATAGAATGTTGTACAAGTTTGAGACCAACTTTTTTTTTTGGTGAAAATATTTCATTGATGTGATTAATTTTGTTTAGTCTTTTAGTTTTATTTGCTAGCAACTTTAATGATTTAGGATTCGTAGTAAAATGTATTAATTTAAACATTTCTAGAATTATTTTTGTTTTATGATTTAGAATTTCTAAATATTTTCTATTTAAAGAATTTATTTCTTTTTGATTGTCATTTATATATTTTCCTTAGTTAATTTCCTTGTATTTTGATACCAACTATAATTTTCCCATATAAATATGCTTTTAAAGCATCCCAAATGTATGTTTCAGATATGTTATTAATGTTGTTAAGCTCTATAAAGTTTTGAACTTCTAATGAGATAAAGTCTTTAAATTCTTTTAATTTTGTAATATAAGCAGGTATTCTTTTGATTTGAATACTATAGTTATTATTATTGAGTATTTCAAAAATTATAGAATTATGGTCCGAAAGGGGACAAGATATTACTTTTGATTTGATTAGGGAGTCTTTTAAATCTTTAGAAACCAAAACTCTATCTATTCTAGAGTATGAGTTATGCCTGTGAGAATAAAATGTGTAGAAGAACGAATTTGGGTCAGCAAAATTATTAATATCTTTTAGTAAGAATAAGTCAATAAAATCCTTTAATTTTTTTTCCAGAAGCTGAAATTTTCCTTTTGCCTTTATTAGTAGAATCATTAGGATCAAGAATACAGTTAAAATCTCCTGCTAGTATTATGTTTCCTTTTGCAAAATGAACAATTTGGTCTAAATGCTGCCTAACTTTGTTAGTTCCTATATCTGGGATCCAGTATATATTGATTAAAGTATAATTTGTTTTATTTAATTCTATAATTATAGCACAACACATGCCTTTATTATCCTTGTAAACATCAATTATTTTTGGCAAGGGTATAGAATTATTCCAGACAATAGCCACTCCTCTTAACTTTTGAGTGGGTTCTGAGCTAACCAAAACAGAATAAGATTTATTATTAAGTTTAGATAAATCAGCAGATAATAAGTGAGTTTCTTGTAAGAATATTAGTTGTGATTTATAAAGCTTAAGGTATTTAAATAAAGTTCCTGTCTTACTTGGATTATTCAAACCATTGATGCTGATTGATATACCTTTTATTACTGACATCTTAGAATAGGTTATATGTAAAATATATTGGCCATCTAGATATATAATTATAATACTTTATAGGAATACTACACAATATTTTCCATTTGGATGAAACAAAATGACTTATCTGATAGTTTTGAATACATTTTATATGCATGTTAATGGTGAACATTAATAAAACAATTTAAAAACTTTTGTTATAACCAAACTTTACAACAATATTTACAACCCAGTCCCTTCTGAAGTTTAAAACTCCTAATTTAGGTGACATCCTATCACCTAAATTAACCTCAAACTAGTAGCAACATCTAACCAACTTCTTTCTTAATAAATGATGTTAATCTTCAAACAGAGAATGTTTTATCTTTCTATCATTATTTATACGAGTAAAGATAGAACAATTACTTATACATCTATTATATTCTCTCTTAATTTTTTTCCCTTTTCTCTTTTCTTTTCTTTTTTCTCCACTCTTTTTCCCCTTTTTTATGTTAACCAGAACACTATGGTTTGTGAACTAAAATAACAGATATTACATAAAAGTAACTATGGTATTTTACACACTTCCATTTAGAAATAATGTAATAAGACAAAATCAAAATTTCTCACTTGTAATTAACTAATGGACATTTGACTATAAAATAACCTCACTATTCCTTTACATCTATTTAAGAACATTGCTTCTGATTTCACAACCGATTTTCATAACAGTTGCTAATTGCTAACTATAATAATAGTCAATAAGAATTTAATAATAAGAATGAGTATAATGTGAAAAGGCATACTTTGGAGAAAAACACGTAAGATTCATAATTACTGTTAGATGCTTCCTTATGTTACATGCCATGAAAACAGCAAACAAAAATGTATTAACCTGGCCATAATTTCTTTTACACTTATCAGTCAGACATCCAAATTGTAAAGAGTCAAGATGTAACAATTCTTAGGGTGTGAAGCAAGGAGGTGAATTGTAAAAACTAAAAAGTATCAATGACTTTTAAATGATCACTGAAACAGTTTGCATGAACAACCAGCCCAATTATATTAGAACAGCATGTTGAAATATGCTAGTTTGAATTAAGATGAAAATAAAATAACATTCAAACATATTACATACAGGTGTTATTATTTCATTGTGTAGAGATGCATGTGAAAACATGGAACAGTAACATAACTTCTAAAAATGATTGCTATAATTAGTTGGAGCAATGTGTAAGAGCATGAGATAAAAGTACATTACAGTAACCATTTTTTTTCTCTTAGTTCCATTAGAACTAAACATTACAAGTGTATGCAAAGTGACTGTCTCTGGATGGATAATAAGACTGTGTGAGTGCAAAAAGCAGATAAATAATTACTATTGAAATAGCATAGATATAGCTTGATGGCATGCAGTATATGTGTTGACAAGGATTTTCTGAAGAATGTCAGGTCTGAAAAGCAAGTAACTGTATTTATTTAGTGGCTCCAATCCTTAGTAACCCACTAGAAAATCACAAGCTCCATAAGGGATAGACTAAACATGAGGCAAAAACTCGAGTTTCTGCATAAATCTGAACAGTTGAGTGATGTGTGTGTTAACCAGCAAAGAATTGTATGTATTCAGGGTTTGAGTGAATTTATTTGCTCTTACTGGGATTCATTTTACACTTAATAGCTTCTGCATATATTTTTTTAAGTATTGTTTAATTTGTATATTAAAATATCTATATTATGGATACAGTAAATGCAGACTTTATTGGCTTTGTTTTACAATGCTACCCCACCAGATGTACAGTAGCAAGGATCGTCTAACATTCTGTACATAATGTTTTCCTTTCTACACTTGTGAATAAATATAAATAAATCTGCTTCCTCCTCATGTATATTTATTTTGGTTGGCTGGTTATAAAACTAATAATAATTTGTAAGTGGTATTTTGCTGAAAGAGTATGTTTATGAAATGAGGTGGAAGTTGTGCTTGCTGTTTTTTCATAACAAATGTTTACAATTTACTAGACATCCTTTTATAGAATTCTGTATGTCAGCCTAACATGTAACAATAAACAAAACTCTCTTCATAAATGGTATTTTCAGGTTGGTTACGTGTTACTGTCTATAAGAGTTTCAGCTCTTTGACTGATTACAGGATACAAGATACTGTCTCAAGATTCCATATCTACATAGATTTTGAAAGCCGGGGTCAAATGTCATATGTAAATGCTGCTAGATGAGTCATGACTACTTCTCACACACTAGGACTGTAGTTGCTCTGAAGGACTTCTCGAGCATATTTTAAATGAAATACATAGTATGTTCTGGCGGGAAACTAACAGTATGTTTTAACACATTTTCTTCTTTTGAACAACTTGGTCAGCTTGAGACTTGACCAGCACTTCACAGCTGTAATTACAAAGACTCAAGCAATGTAGTTAATCTGTTTATACATAAAACCCATTTCACAAGCACAAATACTCAAAATCCTATCAAGACACCATCTCCACAATCACAGCAATCAAACACACATCATTACAGCAATAAATCCCACAACTTTGCACCAACAACCCCTCACCAACTCATTCACTTTACTGCTAATTAGTTAAGTCCCACATCAATGGAAATTCACTTTGGTAAGCACAAACACATCCTGGAAACAAACATTTTTACTGTTATAAGAAGATTAAAACAAAACCCTACACATACGCTCCTCACTCAAGCTTCACCCATTTTACTATATTAATTGTAATTCAACAAGCCAGCACACAGGTAAACGAGTTGTAATCTATCACTATATACAGATCAGTGCACTGAGAAGAGCAGAAAGAGGGAAACAAAGTGTCTTAACATAGTATCTATGAACTGACAAAAGAAAATCAAGCAGCACAAATCACTACAATACATCCATTTATGACCTTATCAGTGTCAAGAGTTCACAACCGTTACTTTTTTTAGAGTTAAAACAATCATTAAGCAGTACCCAATTATTCCAGGTGAGCTATTTATAACCCAATAAAAGAAAATCTGAACAGGCTATCTTTATAACTAATCCACCACTCAAGAACATAGCATCAAGACATCTAATGATTGCTACAAATGATACACTGAAATATTCAAACAACAAGAAATAAATAAAAAGCACAGCCAAGCAAGCATTTAAAAATAAACCCAAGAACAGAGACATATTTCTATACAAACTGCAAACAACATTTAATCATAATTCTGATATAAGAAAGTGGCTTAACTATCAATATAGTAATTAGATAATACAGCTCACCTGGATATCCAATTTCCTTTCCTCGACTTATAGGGTCGTTGTAACTGAAAGTTTTTAGATTCAGTTAAGATTTTAACTACTGATTCATTGTTTTGATGTCAAGGGGCTTTAGAAGGGTGACATATTTTTATCTGTTGTTATTTTTATCTGTTACTGTTATATAATTTTATGTAAGTCATTTTTTGAGCTTCTTTTTAGGATCAAAGGTTTTCCAGGAATTGTTGTCTGCAATTTTTTAAGGCTAGGATTTGCCCATTCCATGTCTTCAATTATTTCTATTATTTTGTTATTCTTAATGAATGAGATGGCAGAGTCTAAATCTTCAAATATTTTATGTCCAATTTGATGGAAGATTTTTAGTTTTGCTGGGAATAGTAAACGTGCTTTTATTTGATTTTTCTTCAATTCTTTAAGTAAAGGCAAGCAGATCTTTCTTTTGGAAATCACAGCTGGAGAATAGTCATTATCAAATCTAATGGCTTTGTGTTTTATTTTGATTGGTGATTTTGCCCATGCTGGGTTTCAAACCATCTCTTTGTCATGTGAAGAAAGAAATTTCACAATGACAGATTTAGTAATATTAGATTTGCTATTTTTAGCTGTTACCATAGATCTAAATTCACCATATCAGTCCATTCTATGTTATCAGGTAAGCCAAATATTCTTATGTTGTTTCTTTGTGATCTATTTTCAAGGTCATCCACTTTTGATTGAAGAAGTGTGTTTTATTTTAATAGAAATTCAATGTTGTGCTCATTTTCTTGTGTTCTGCTGTCTATGTCATTCAGTGCTGTTTCTCTTCCAGATATCTGCTTTTTCTGTTGAGTAAGGTCATCATGGATAAGATCCATTTGCTGTGTAAATTTCTCGTTGAAGTTGTCTATTTTCATATCCATTTTATCTAGTTTTGTTGAAAGTTGTTGTAAGTTGATTATTAAGAACTGAAGTTTTTTTTTTAAAAGATTCTTGATATGAAGATTTATTGAAGCTCATGTTGTTCTGCTGCTGAAGATTTCTTGTAAGTTTTGACATGAACATTTAATATTTATAATTTTTTTTATATTATCCTAATATATTGTTGAAAAAATTAGTTTAAGACAAAAAAATCCACTATTAGGATAAATATGATTTAAAATTCCTGTCAAGAAAAGGTATGAAAGACAGAGCTGGTAAAAAAATGCTGCTACACTGTGGACATCTTGGCCACGCCCCCAGATGACTTCTCTCTTGAGATAATAGACTGAGGAATAATGGCAGGTATACTTTGGGGAATGACTGGAGGGGATAGGGTGGTGAGTTTGCTCCAAACCTGCCAGCTAACAGGTAGACTATTAGCTCCAGTTGACTATGGTTGATGGCATCCACGACCAGTTCAGTACATAGCTGAGTATTCCCTTTTAGATTATGGACATGGTTAAAGAATGTCTTCTGATTATCTTTAGCTAGGGAGGCTATTTTTGCTTTGTAATTAGCAATGGATGACTTGACAGGATCTCTAATTAGTTTATTTAAGCTAGAGAGGGATTTCTTCCTCTGCTGAGCAAGTTCCTCTTGCTCTTGGGCATTAGTTTCTTTCTCTTGTTGTATAGCCTGCTTATACTAGGAGTCCACCAAGGTGGCTTTTTTTTGGCAAGACTTGTTTTTATTCTGGAAAGGTACAGCCAACTCTATATAACACCTTAAGTGGTTGTACAGGGCATTGGTGTACGCTGTTGCATTGGAGTCCATGTTATCTGTGTTCAAGGGGGCTTTGAAACTTCTTATACCATCACTCAGTATGAGGTAATTAAGCAATAACCCACGCCTGGGTGTGGGTAATGCTGGATTTACCCATGATTGGTGTGGTTTGGTCATGAGGGCGAAGCCCAACTGGCCAAAGACAACCGTGGGTAAATCCAGCATTACCCACACCCAGAAGTGGGTTATTGCTATTATACAATGACATTATTTAAGAAAAAAATACTTACTTTTCTTAAATAATGGCATTGTATAATGCCCCCTTACTGCCCTTCTGCAGCTTTCTGGTATTCTGGAGCAGTTCTGATGTACTGCGCATGCTTATGCTTATGCAGTACATCAGAGCTCTGTGTAGAGGAAGCAATGGAGAAAGGAAGATCTCCGTTGCATTTTAAAAGTGTCTTGCTATGTTAAACACGTTTAACATAGCGAGATAGCGTAAAAAAAGCAACGGAGATCTTCCTTTCTCCGTTGCTTTTTTTAAAGCTGTCTCACTATGTTAAACTCATTTAACATAGCGAGATAACAGCAACAGAGCTCTTCAGTTCTCCATTGCTGTTCAACACATACAGAAAAAAAGACTTATACTAATGGAAAAAGTCGGGCGACCGGACCTTTTTCCATTAGTATAAGTCTGATTTACAATGGGCATGCTGACCAATCAGTATGCACGTTTTAGAATATTAATGGGGGGGTCATTGTATAATTTGCCTTTGAAAACGTCTTAAGCATTTTTGAGCTTGATGGTGTATCTAGTCATATAATTACATTTAACAAAACTAATTTGTTATCTGATCTTACCAAGGAGGACATCAAATTTGAGGGTGCGATGCTCTCTCATGTTAAAGAGAACTATATCCTGGCCATTTGTGCTTCTTGTAATTGTGCTTGACTAGCTGTTCCAGAGCATTTGCATTGACAAAGTCCATGAACCTCTGAGCCAGCATGTTTTTGTTTGTGTATGTTTCCCAGATGATGGTAGGATAATTAAATTCACCAATGAGTAAGGTGTTGGGCTGTATGGTAAGTGACTCCAGTAAGTCCAGGTATGTGGTACACTTTTCCTGTTTCATGTTGGGGGACCTATAGCTAGCTATGATTTGGTAGAGGGCTTTGCCTATAGTTAATTGGTCATGGAGTAGCTCAAGAAAGTCATACTGTTTGACCAGTCTCAAGGTGTATTTCTCCTTAATGAAGATGGATAGACCTCCACCTTTGTTTCTTTCACCATCAATTTGTGGTCTGAACATATGGAAGTCATTGCATGCCTGGTGCTTTCCACACATTTCCAAGTCTGAGTGACTGCACAGATGTCAACATTTTCCAAAATGAGAAGTGCTTCCAGTGAGTGCAGTTTCTTGATTAAACTCCTAGCATTTTGCAGCAGTACCTTGAGTTTATCTACAGAGGATTTTGTTGTGCTGGGAAAATGGTTATTTTGACACTGCCTAAAAAAGGCACAATAGGGGTGGCTAATGCCTTTGCCAGTATTCAAAAGTGTAGACAAGACCATCTCTGGCAAAGCAATGTGGCCTCTCGACCATGTCTTCTTGACAAATTGTCTTGACAAATATTGGATCCCCTTGGTCTGTCACCAGAAGCTAAGCCAAGTGTTAAAGTCAATCATTTTTTGTTTATAATGTGGCATCTTCCTTGGAGAAGGTAGAGTGCTGCTTAAGGCTAGACTTATTCCTGCCTGTGATACTTAATCTGACACCTGAGCCATGTCTCTCTTCATATATACCTCAAAGCATACTCACTACTAGCAACACTACCAATTTTACACAACTGCTGAGGAACACCTTAATAACTCATGGCTTTGCGCCTGCACTAATCCTACTTAGCTGACTTATTGTCATACTTCTCTTACCGCTCTCTAATCCTGATCAGCTCTTACTCCTCACTCTACCTATTCCCCACCTTACACTCCTTCCTCCACCTCTCAGCTGTCCATTTCTACTTTTATCTCCTATGGCAACAACTTAGATTCCACATTTTGGCCTCAACAGTTATTAATTGCACAACCTAGTTCAAGCAAATTTGTGTTTCTTAGCCTTTTCTCTTTAATATGTTCCTCTTACTAGTCCTCAGCTTGTATTCTGAATTAAACCTGAACTCTACATACTTTGTATCTCTATAATCTGTACCTCTTATTAGTTCTCAGCTTGTATTCTGAATGAAACCTGAACTCTACATAGTTTGTATCTCTATAATATGTACCTCTTACTAGTTCTCAGCTTGTAATGTAAATGATAGCTGACATGTAAATACTTTATATCTGATATGTATATTGAATTGTTACAAGTTTGTACTGTGTGGAACTTTTCTCCCTGGGCATCTGCTGAAAATTGGCTTTTTTTGCCCAGTCAGACTTTCCTAGTAAACAAATGAAATTAAATAAAAAAATAGATAAATAAATATATTCCAGTGAGGTACATCTCAAGTCATTTGCCCCCACATGGACTATGATGGAGTCATACTGGTACTTGTGGTTGAGTGACTTGAGTGCTTAAATGACTTGACAGATCCTGGCACATGACAGGCAGCTAACTGTAACCCATTCCTTATCCAGCCTGATGAGGGAAACATCTGTGTGTCTCACAATGGAGTCACTTATAATCAATACATTAGGTTCTGTGGGTGTTAATGCCTTATGGGTTTATTTGTTGAGACACTGGTGTGTGTGTGTTATTGTGTTGTGGTTGTTTTTTTGCAATGTTATGTGTGTAAGTCGTTTACATTTGGGAGGTCTCTAATCTTTTGGTAAGTTACTAGTGAGTACCTCTGCATATGTGGACTTATGTGTCATGTCCTTATTTAGTGTAGGAAGTGTGTATGTGCTAACATCCTGTTTGGCATTCGATTTGTCTTTATGTGACAGTCTTACCTCCAATTTCATAGTGTAACTACATCTCTCACATAAAGTATTTATTGTTTCAGGAGTAAGTGATTTTCAGTATATATGAGACAATTGATCCATTGCCTTAGGATGCCCATTACCAAATTACCACCGTAACAGCTATAAATAAATGCAGTCTGAGGGTCATGCTGCTCAACGCTAGAAGTCTAAATCACAAGATGCACTTGCTTGAAGCACTTTTCAAAATGGAGAGCATCGACATTTGTGATGTAATGGAGACCTGGTTTAAAGCAGCAGAAAGCACCCCTGCACTACCAGGCTAAAACTCATTCCACAACTTTCGGTCCCAGAACATGGACCGAAGCTCCAAAGGCAGTGGTGTCTCCATATTCATAAAGGATATGCACACCTCCAGACTAGTAGCCCAGCATAACAAATCTGAGATACTTCAGGTACAACTAACACTGGGTAAGATGGCAATTTAAGTAGTAGCCTGGTATAGGTCCCCAACCATGTCCCAAGACTCTCAGTCCTCATTCCTAAGCACCCTGGAAACTATTAGGGTCCAACCCAACACTGTCATACTAGGTGAATTCAACTACCCCTCCATCAACTGGGAAAACTACTCATGCACTCATACACTGTCCCATCACTTCCTGGAAATCATCAGTTCCAGTGCTCTGGACCAGCTCATTCTTACCCCCACTAGAGGAAGCAACATCCTTGACCTGATTATTACTAACATGGGCAACTGCTGCTCTACATCAATTCCTTCCTTGTTAGATCTGACAAAAAAGTAATCACTATGGAAGTCCAGATATCATCCACACCCCCCGCAAAGTTAACCACCATGAAAAACTTCTTCAAAGCTGACTCTGGGGTCCTAAAAACAGAGATGGCTAACTTCATGTCACCCATGTCAATGGAAAATAGATGCATACCTGCCGAATCATACACCAATGCACTGTACAAACACATACATAAATGCATGGAACTAGCCATATCCAACAGAACCAAGATGCTCTCCTCCAAAAAAAGGAAGCAAATCTGGTGGTTCCCTGCCATTAGTAAACTCTGCAACAGAAGGAAGAAACTGTTGCAGAAAAAGGTGAAGTCCCAAGACTGGAAATACTCCCTTATTAGCCTCAACAAAAAGTTGAGATCCCCCATAAAAACCTCTAAAGCCAGCTATGAAGGCAGAATTGCAGCAGACACTAAAAACAACCACAAAGCCTTCTATAGTTATATCAAAAATCTCCACGGCAATACCCAGGTTTGTTCTGAGTTACTGCACAATGGTACCTTCTATACTGAGCCAACAGATATTGCCAACATACTGGCCAACAGATTCAGTGCCAACTTTACCCCTCTCTCCCCCCTAAAGGACCAATCACAATACCGGAGGAATGCCAGGCACCGAGCATTACTTCAGCACAGGTTAAAGCTACATTGTCCAAGGCCAAGAATACAGCTTCCATGTGACCCAGCAATATCCCTGGATGTGTTCTAGATGAACTACAAAGTTAACTGTGACCACATCTGTGTTCCCTGTTGAATCACAGCCTCACCTCAGGCTTTGTCCCTACCAAATGGCACACTGCTACAGTCATCCATTTCCATAAAGGGGGAGTGACTACAAATGTTGGGAATTATCTCCCCATTAGCCTGACAAGTCTGATATGTAAGGCTATAGTGAGGATCATCATGGACCTAATTATCAAGGATATAGGGAATTTCCAAACTCTAAATCCCACGCATTTTGCTTTTGTGAAAGGTAGATCATGCCTGCTCAACCTGGTTGACTTCTTTGAGTCAGTCACCAGAGCTGTGGATGAGGGCAAGGCAGTTCATACAGCCTACCTCGATCTAGCCAAGGCCTTTGATACCATTCCCCACTCAGGAATTACTGATAAAATCTCCAAACTAAGCATCAGCCCTATGCCACTAGGTGGGTTCCAAATTGGCTCACAGATAAAATGCACAGTGTGAAAGTAGCAGACTCCAAGTCAGACTGCCAACCAGTCATGAGTTGAGTCCCACAGGGATTGGTCCTGGGTCCACTCCTGTTTGGCATCTACTTCTCAGAAGTCCAGGTCAACACAGAGGGACTCTGACTGACCAAGTTTGCAGACGACTGCAAGCTGGGAGCCATTATTAACTCCCCAAGTGATGTAGACATCTTACAGAAAGGCCTCCCTGAGACCAATGACTGGTGTCGAAACCATGGCCTTAAGCTTAATGCCAAAATATGCGTTGTCATCCTCTTTGGGAAAAACTCAGTTCCCACTAATAACCACATCAATGGGAGCCCATTGAACACCAAATGTGTTATAAGAGATCTGGGGACACAGGTTTACAGTAACTTCTCCTTCAACCACCACATTGCCACTATGGTCAGAAAATCCTTCTATGTGGCACATCTCATTACCAAGGGTTTTGCATCCAGGAAGAAAGAGGTCATCATCTCTTTCTACTCTTCCCTCATTAGGCCAGTCATCGAGTATAATTCCCCATTTGGCATGTACCTCACTAGACACATGCAACAGCTGAAAAGGCCAGAAATGTACCTCACAAAGAGGATCCTAGGCCTTAAACACATGTCCTCCATGGACAGACTCAAATAACTCCAGCTATTCTCTGTCTCATATCATCTACTAAGAGGCAATCTCTGCTGGACTTACAAAGCCATGTCTGACCCAGCTCTGTTAGAAATGCTATAGCTAAAGAAATCCCAATCCCTCTGCACCACACGCTCCAGAGACCTCAACCTCATTACCACAATCAACAGAATATGCTGGAGGGACAGGTTCATAACCCAGAGACTGCTCATGCTCTGGAACAGACTTCACATACATGTCACGCAGAGCACCTCACTGGCCCTCTTCAAGAGAAATCTTGATGAGTAGATGGGAAATAGAAAGTTCACCCCGGGGATGACTCCAGTGGCTCTAACTGATAGAGACACTGGGAACTAATGCCGGGCGGCACAATGCTAGGGCACTTCTATGGACTAGGTTTGTAAAGGCTCCAGGGCTATTAGCGTAGTACACACCTATGAACCTATAACTATCAGGCAGGCCAGAAAGATGATGGGAAACTGCCAGTCCATAATAGCAGGCTCTTCCTGTATGTTTTATTAGAGAGGAGAATGGGTTAATTTGACAGAACAGAGCTGTCAGCACCGACTGTTCAATGCACAGCTGAGCTGCTGCTAGAGCAGAAGAAATGCTTGAAAAATGTTTCACTGAGAGGTATTTAGGGAAAAACTGAGCTTCTAAGCTTTTGCACCTATACAGGGCACTGTTAACTGACACTGCATGAAGAGCAGGACCTCGCAGATGCAAGGCTTAAATACAAAACAAGATTTAAGCTAACTACCAATCAGGAAAGCACACAATAAGCCTCCCAGTACCCATCTCCAACTCAGACAGTTAAGATCAGGAGGCTTCTGCTACAGTTCTGGAAAAAAGTTAGTCATTGGTGTTGTAAGTGTGCATGTCTATAGTTTACAATTTAGTATGTTGAAATTTAACATTGTAAGGTTTTAGTCGTATGGGTTTCAGGTTTCAGTCAGGTGAGGTTTTAGTATTTTGAAATTTTGGTATTATGGGCTCAGTCAAATGAATTTAAGTCAAATGAAATTTAGATCATATGAAGTAGATCCATATGTGTCTGTGTGTGTATATATATATATATATATATATATATATATATATATATATATATATATATAGAGAGAGAGAGAGAGAGAGAGAGATAGATAAGCATCAACCATTGATATTAACTACAAAAATGCATTATACAAAATAAATATTATTGTAGTGGTGGAAAGCCTCCTTGCACAACTCTGTGTGTAGAACTGATCTACCACAGCTCTGAAAGTATAAACATGCCAAACTGGAGATCACAAAGGACAAATTATTTTACACGTCTGCAAACAATCTTAGCAAAACACTTTCAGTCCTTCTCACAATGTAAGTGAAAGGAATGAACCCTCCATTATGCTGTGGTCTACCAGTGGAATTCATTTTTATAACTGACAGTAGAAATGAAAGGACTGAATTCTCCTTTTCTCTTCAGTTACTCAGTGATCCACCTATGGAATGCAAAATCTAGTAACAAACTGTAAGTGAAACCATCTCAGCAGCACTGAAATCTACTGACAGAATGTATAGTGAATTGATTAAATTTGGATGATATGCATACAGATGGATAAATATACTTGTATGAAAATTTAAAGATACAAAATATATTGATGCATATGTGTGTGTGTGTGTGTGTGTGTGTGTGTGTGTGTGTGTGTGTGTGTGTGTGTGTGTGTGTGTGTGAGTGTCAGCATATTCTTACATCTATGTGTATACATGTGTGTGTATGAGTTTGTGATATAAATCCTTCTGAAGCCCACACTATGTCAAATGCACTTCATCATTCAGGCAGTAAACTCCTGCACCGCTAACATTATGAAAACACCCATAAATTACCTTTTTACATTGGGGCCAAAGTCCTTCATAACCACTCAACACACACACACACACACACACACACACACACATATATATATATATATATATATATATATATATATATATATATATATATATATGTATATATATATATATATATATATATATATATATATATATATATATCTACTAAATCTATGATTATATATTATATAACTACAAAGACAGAGTAATAAGCCATACATTGTGAATCATTACTAGGCCCAGTGTAAATGCTACAACAGCAGCATTAGTGATTCCAACCAAAAACAGCACCTGCACAATTATCCCCTTACTTATAAAAACATACACTAGAATCACATAACCTTAATGCTAATTGGTGGGATCACACACTGAGTTACTCCCAACAGCCTAGCAGAACCATTGTTAGCTGCAATATATATGGTCAACATCAAAAATAAAGGTCATCAGCTGGGAAATTGTGTAGCTCAAAGAGTACAGCGCATTATCTCTCTCTCTCTCTCTCTCTCTATATATATATATATATATATATATATATATATATATATATATATATATATATATATATGGACCCATATCAGATCCACGAAACCACACTTCCCCGATGACCAAATCACAGAGACTACATCCCCGACACCACACATCCCCGACAAGAATAAGTATAAGTATTACGTAACGGAAAGTATTCCTGTTTTTGCAATACAACTAAAAACAAAAAGTAACATGTAAAGTAGGGGGGCAAGCCCTCACGCACCTCCCCCTACTTAAATATACCAATTTTGACACCATACCACATTGTGGAAATGGAAATACATCCCATTCCACACAAATCACATTTGTCGATTATCTCCTCTGTCGGCGATGAGGTCTTGGTGATCTCATCATTGAGGAAGTGTGGTTTTGTCAATCTTACAGGTTCCCATATATATATATATATATATATATATATATATATATATATATATATATATATATATATATATATATATATATATATATATATATATATATATATATATATATATATATATATACACACACACACACACATAGATTTACAGATATAGATATAGACATATATAGATATAGATATACATACGTATTTATCCTATTCTTCCCCATATTCAGACTGATGTTCAGACCTAAAACTACATTTATTATTAAGAGTGTCCATGATGAAATCCCAATATGTGAGGATACATGTATCAGAATTAGGATGCACCTCTTTATACTCCTTTGTAATGTTTAATGGGCCCATAAGTATACAATATTACTTTAATTGAAACCGTGGTTTTCTCCCGCAATGAATAGGGTAATAAATTTTGCCTAAGTGAAAAATCTTAAGGTAAGAGACATCTATAAAAATATGTTAAATAACAGAAACATTGTGAAATGACTGTGTATGAAGGGGTAAGTCATACATTTTGTTAATTCCACTGGAGCTTTGTTACAGTACATTTTAGTAATGGGCAAAGAGCAAAAAATTGGATTGCATAGCTACAAGATCAATTAAATTGCATTTCTTTAAGAAAACTTATGTAGGATAATTCTAGTAACCACAAGTAATATTACTTAACTTTGACTTTGTGATAACAAAATGATTTGGGAGCTATACCTTTATTAAATTACATTAAACTCACACCCCAGCATTCAGGCAGATGTTGAATCAAACCTTTATATTGTTAGTATACCCCATGCTATTACTACTGAAAAATAAATGTTCAGGTCACATAAAATAAAGATTAATCATCTGTACTAAATATTCTCTTTCTAAAAAAAGTGGGCATTTCTGCCTTGATTTCCAGCAATGAGCCAACCCTTCACGGTATCCTGGAAACTAATCACATTTCAGAGAAATTTCATTTCTGCTCTTGTTTCTGTGATATTATTCTCTTAAACTCTACCAAAAGGAAGGTCACAGTGATTTGTGACGAAATAGGCATAGAATAACAAATAAAGTAAGAGTTTTCTCTGAAAACTTTGCTGCTGACTCATTTACATAAATCATTTTAGGAGCCAAAAGAATGAGGCCACTGACCCAGTATAGAAGCAATTATTGTTCTTCCACCTAGCCATCACTTATGAACATGTCCCCATGGTATTGAAATTTGTGCATTAAGGGCAGGTCTTTCTGCTAACCAGAAGAGTGAGACATTCTCTTTTTTTACTGAGGAGTACCATGGCAGCAGATTTATCAGAACCAGTATAGGTTTATTAGTAGTCATGGAGCATGTTGTCCAGGAGGCCATAGATGACCCTAACCCAATTTCTCCACATCACTATGTGATTAAATACTTTACTCAGAGTCAAACAAGATGCAAAATCAAGCTGAGGGAACTAGAATATAATCTATAGGAAAAATCAGATCATCGTCAGGAAGTAGATAATCAAGAGGTGATCTGCTTAGTCTTCTGCATTAACTCAGAGAACATTATCAATATTATTCACAAAAAGATATCAAACTCAAAATATTGAGATGTATATGCTAGAAAACTTGGGATGATTTTATCACTTGCTATGGGATTACTTTAGAATATTTAGTCACAGTGTCAGTGGTGCAATGGGTAGAATACTCACATTTTGTGAAGAGGGCTGTGAGTTTTATTTCCACATGAAGTAAAGAGATTGCTGACACTGAAGTGTGCAGCATGTGTGGGGCTGCTGTACTCCTTAATGTGTCATCCTTCAGATGAGATGTTAAAATGAGTCACCATCTGCCTAACGTGCAATGGGTAGAATACTCACATTTTGTGAAGAGGGCTGTGAGTTTTATTTCCACATGAAGTAAAGAGATTGCTGGCACTGAAGTGTGCAGCATGTGTGGGGCTGCTGCACTCCTTAATGTGTCATCCTTCAGATGAGATGTTAAAATGAGTCACCATCTGCCTAACGTGCTGGTAGTTTAGCTGAATGTAAAAGATCCCACAGTAACTGTCTTAAAGAATAAGGGGGCCTTTCTTTATCTACAAAAAGAACTATTATTTATAACATATTTACAAATATGTCCAATTATACAGATATATAGATATACAAATCTATTTACACATATTCATAATTTCCTTTGCAATCATACTAAATTTCACCCCTATTATATACCCACTCCTTTTTCCATAGCTACCATCTGATTTTATGTGACGTTGCTAAAATCTATTCATCATTAAATATAATTTAATGTAGTCTATTATCCCATAAAACCCATATAAAATAAAATAATGTTTTATCTATTCTTTTAACATATTCTTTATGTCTTCTTATAACATCCATATTAAATCATAACCATGTTTATTTTATCCACTTCTTTTATATCATTGATGAAATCTTCATTACTTATTTTCCCCATAACATTCTAACTCTTTTACATTTCAGAATCACATGTTCTGTAGTTTCTTCTTCTTCTTCTTGACAATATAAACATAATCTATCACTTTTTTATGTGGTATATTTCCTTTTACTGGCAATTTATCTATTGCCAGTTTCCACAAAGAAATCTTGACATTCTACTTTCTGATTACACCCTTTAATTATCATTTGTGTAGCCTTATTTTTATCTATTAGATTTTTCCATAGTTTTATGAAGTAATAGTTTAATATGACATTCTTATACCATACTTTTCTACCTTTCTCTATGTCATAAATCTTTATTTTCCACAAAATATTTTTCTTGATAACATTTTATTTCTTCATTTACATGCTCCTTTTCTCTTTTATACTTTTTTTACCAAACTTCAAAATTTATCATACTTATATTTATGCAGTTTTACTATTAATTTCTAATCTTTTTTCATTTATCCACTTTAACACTTTGTACAAATTAAATGAAACAGCATATAGCACTGAGTTAATTAACTCTAGACCACCTTCCTCTTTATTTGCATACAAAACTCTTCCTTTAACTGGGTTTAATCTAAAAACCCATATAAATGAAAAAAAAATATCTGCAATAATTCCTTTTTGAATAATATTGCCAATGTAACTACATTTGTTAAGAATGCCATTTTTCCACCAGTGCTGAATTCTTTAAATAAGCCTTTTTTTCTCAATGATACTTTATATATTCTCCAGAAAAGACAGGTTTATTTTATTTCATCTATTGTTTTTTGTTTCCCCATTGAATTCTACTTTCATCCTTATTCCCAAATTTCAAGCTTAACACAGGAAACTTCATTCATTGTGAAATATATGCCCCCAACATTACTACATCACTTAAACCTCTCCTTTTCTCTTTATTTAAAACCACCCCATATCACCTCTAGACACTTTGTGCAAACTATTACTTATTTTATTCAAAAAAATGTTTTACCAACTATTATAATGACATCTGAATATGTTAACAGAACTGAAAATCTTAACCCTTCAAGTGTTATATACTCCACCTCCTTCAATTTATAATTTTTTTACATACTATCACATTCATAACTAATGCAAATAGTATAAAATTCTTTAGCCATCCCTGTCTTGCACCACTTTTTATATGTGCTTCTTGGCATAACCACTTATTTGTGAATATTTTATTACTATATCATGACATAAATAACTTCTTAACTTTCTCACATATTATATTCTTAATTACCTATAAGATTCCATGTCCAGTTGTATTAAATGCCTCATTAAGGGTTTGTTCATAATTTTTACTTCTTTTTTTCTATTCATAATATCATCTACATTTTCTCTGTCTACCATTAATAATTCTTGACAACCCTTTCCCTTTATACTATATATAGCATCGTCCATAATATTTTCCATTTTAGTTTAAAAGCTCTTTTGTATTATTTTCATAAATATCTTATAATCATTATTATTAAATACTATCAGTCTCCAGTTTTTCTAATTGTCTTCTATCTTCCTTCTTCCATATGAATTTAAGTTTTCCACTATATAATTCTTTATATACAAAAACTTCATTTAACCATTCATTCAAAATCCTTGAAACTATGAGTTCTTTTTGCTAATTCCTTTCATATTTATACATTTCATACCCTATTCTATCTTCTCCTGCAGCCAAATCTACATTTACTTGTCCAAATACTGTATCTAGCTCATTTAAAAACTCTCCTTTTCCAACTCAGCACTTTATTCTCTTTTTCTGTTATCTTTATTTCTTTGCATGTTTTTTCACTAGCTTCTACTTTCTATCTTTAAACATCTCTTGCACATAGTGTGCAAAACTGTTCATAATCTTTCCTGAGTGCTTTCTATTTCTCCTTTTACATTTTTTATTTCTCTCAATACAGTACCTTCTTCCTTGACTAATCTGCTTAAGTAACTTGATACTTATTCACTTTTCCCTTGTAAAAAATGTCTTTGATTATATAACAATTCTTGTGTTTTCTTGATTTTTTTTCAGATAGTTCTTTTTCTTTGGCAAAGTTCTTTCTATCATTAAGTTCCAAATCTTGCAATTCATCATAATCGTTGACTTTATATTTTCTTTCACTACTTTTTTCACATCATATCACCACTGTAAAAATATATATATATATTTTTTTTTTCCTTAAATATCATCCAACATTCAAACCATTATCATAAAATGCTCTCATGGTACTATGATTTTTTCATAACTGTATTACTAAGCACTTTCCTTCTTCATTCCATGCTTTCTCATTTATCCTTTTTATTCATTTGCCTATTTTATATATATTCCTTGTTTTCTTTTGTCTTTAGCCATATTGCAAGATGATCAGAAAATCCTGTTTCAACTACTAACCATTCTCCTATAACTAAACCTTCTGATAGTATAAAATAATCTTTCAGCTCTATACTTACCCCTTTTGTAAGTCCATGATTTGTTGCCCCATAGTTTTACACATCTTATAACTTCTAGCATTTTTTGTATATCATTTCCTTTCTTTTGTGCTTTCCTCTTAAATCACAATTAAAGCCTCCTGTTGTTATAATATTCATACATATCATGACTTAGTCCAAAATCTGATGAACTAAGCTTTCCCTTTCTTTACAATTAATATACATATTTAGCATTATTATTCTGTATTCCTGTTATTTCCATTTTAAATCTACAATTAATCTTTCATTTTTGCTAAAGTTGCATCTATCTTTACTGTAGTTCCACAGAATATGGTTATTCCAGAGCATCTCTCATTTCCCAAATTCTGCATTATCTTTCATCTCCATGGTTTCTCTGTTTGTAATCTTTCTTCATTTGTTAAAAATTGTATGTCTTGTAATATAATTACATCTAAATCATGTGTATTACACCACTCCAAAATTCCTATTATACTTAACTATCTTCTTAATACTATTCACATTTACAGAAAAGACTCTTAACATTTTCATTTTCCCTTTTCCTTAGTTTCATGGTTTCACAAGTTCATAGCTAATTACTAGGTGACCTTTCTTAATAGGCCATTCTAAGCCTATCCATTTTACCTCCCAAAGGTGAGAATCAAACAATGTGCCTTCTGTCCGTGAGTCAATCATCCAAATCCTTAGCTGTATATATCCTTTTTCATCCATTTCTTTTCTTTTTTTTTCTTTTGTACTTTTCCCTTTAATTTTTTATGTCCTTTTCCCTTTTACTAATATAATTCCTTGTTTTCTTTTACTACCTCCATATTTTACTTTTCTATCAGTTATATCAAAACCTTCTTCTATATCCTCTTTATTATTTTTTCTCATCTATTTTTTTACTTCTATAATGTCTCCTCTGTTATTTTTCTTCTCTTCCATTTTCCTTAATCTTATTTTCATTTTTGCAGACAACCCATAAATGTCGAATTGTTCTTCATTTACAAAATTTCAGTGCAAATGTTTACATCATGTACCATTTCCCCACTAATATAACATATTCATTTGTCACAATTACTTATCAAATATTCTTCTATTCCACAAAAAAAAAAAAAAATATTGGTTTGTCCCCAGTATTCTACAACACTAATATCCCCCCTCCACATTTATAATGCTTGGTATATGTATATTTTTTCTTTCTATTTTAACACAATACTACAATCCCAGCCACCAGGCCTTAAACCCCTTTTGCCATAAACCTTTGCAATACCCTGTATTTTTACATAAAACTTTCAAATGTGTTTTCAAAGTGCCTTTCTTCCTGTTTGAATTTGTACATGAATATTCTTTTTGTTTCCCTCTTGAATGTTTTTATCACCTAAAGATTCCATGGATTACAGTCTTTCTTCTTTTCATATTCTCCAAGAAACTTTTTCATTGAAAAATGAAACAATCTCAAATATAATGTCACACATTGTCTCTTTGTTAATAAGAATAAATGTCCTCACTTCATATATTTTTACAGTCAAAGGACCTATTAAATTGCCCCACAATACCTGTCCATTTGACTTTGTATTCTTTACTTTGACTCCTCACCATGTACTTTCATTTTTCATTTTGTTCTGGCTTCTTTTCTGCTACTCATCTTTTGCCTTCTTTTGTTTTCTGTGCATATGTTTTCTTTTCCATCTAACAACCATTCTTCAGGATTGTCTCTGCATTCTTCTTTTGTATTTTCTCCTCTTAATTTTGTCTCATTCTTCATCACCATTTCTTTAAGTAAATAATCATTCAACCTACCTGACTGCAGGGATGTAATTATACATCATCATTTGCTGACTCATCTCAAACAAAAAAAAAACTGAAGCAACTTCCTGCATACAAGAACATGGAGAGTGGAACCCCATACAAACTAATAAAAACTACTGGAAGTCCTACTTTTATATGTACTGTTTCAATCTGTTAGTTAGATTTTACTACTTAGCTTATTTTGAGTGCCTATTCTGTTACTGTATTGTATGGAAACTGAGTGATTTTACTGTAATTTTATGTCCTGCCCCTGTGTTGCTCAGTTCTGTTCGCATGCATTACTAAGTAGCAATAAATAACTGGAAAAATTTACTGGAAATGAATTACTCTGCATTCTGTGAAATTAAGGTGGCAATAAACTGAATTTCATATTACTGAACAGGGTGATTTCCTTATTAATTATCACTGATTGTTCCTTAACTAATTCTGTGTTCCTTAACTAGTTTATATGATTAAGTACTGGTTAGCTATACTACTTAAATTGTGGTATTTCCTTGTCTGTCACTTCTTTCCACTTTTTTACTTCACCTACCTCTTTTTCTGGATTCATATTAACATATCTCTCTCTTTCTCTTTCTCTCCTTACAGTCCCTTAAATATATTCAAAGGTCCAACAAAAACAAAACAAAACAAAAAAAAAACCTGAAGCAACTGCCTGCATACACAGAGAGTGGAACTCTGTACAGACCAGTAAAAAAAGCTACTGCAGGTCCTACTTTTATCAATAGAATGTGAGCAGTGTAGGTCTATTATTGTCTTCTGTCTGTGGTACTCCTACTGATTATTCTGCTGTGCACACTACTGGAACCCACCTTTTCCTCCCATTTATTGTAACAAATATATACATTTTTCCAAAGCTTTGATTTATTTTATATTCTTATATTTTATTTATCTTATATATCACATTTATTTTATATTCTTATATTTTATTCTCCCATTTATTGTAACAAATATATACATTTTCCCAAAGCTTTACATTTATTATATATTCTGCATCCCTGATGCTCTACTAAATCTGCTTTTGAATTTACATAGATAAACAGACACCTCTAGGTACTGACCTGGGCTAGCTGGTTGACTGTTTTTCTCTTCTCACATCTTTCTCCAAGTCCTGGTCCATAGCCCCCACATTTTCTTGTTCTCCTAACATAATTCTATTGTAAGTTTCCTAGCACTGTCAAACCTGTTTTCTCACAGCTTTCTCCAAGCCTTGGCTCTTAGCCCCCCCTTCTCTCGGTCTCTTAAGATAATCGTATTGTAAGCTTCCCATCCCTGTTAATCCTGTATATTCCCTCCCTTTTTCTCTTTAGAGTTTACTTATTTCTCTCCTGAGCTCAGGTGCCATCTTTAAATACTTAGACCATCTGTTCCCCCTCCATATTTCCAACATTACTGATATTTTTCTTTCCAGATAGCAACTCTGCAGCTGGTTTCAACCCAGTCCATTCACCCTTGGTGCACTCTGGCTTACTCTGCTCTCCTAGCATACCCCCATTTCCACCCACCCCCACATCAATTACATTTATACATTCTCTAGCTCCTCCACCCTACCCCACCACCCAGTTATCCCCTCCAATTCCCCTCTTATTACATCACTAGCCACACATCTTCACTACCCCTCACATTACTGCATTAGCCATACCTCCAACCAAACCCACACATACCGAACATTTTAACTCACGTCATCCGTACCCCATCAGTACAACCTTTTCTCCACTACCACACCTCACTATTGCACACTTATTCTCACTCCTTTAGTCACCCACATCCCATACTACATGTCCATCTTTATTATCACTACTCTACTCATCTTATCACTCTCATACAATATCCTACTACATCATTCTTCTACCTCTTCCTCTCACTGCCCATTATCCTCTCTCCCCATACAGTCAGAATACATGACTTCCTTCTCCCACATTTCATCCAGCCTTTACAACACTAGTATATTATTATGTACCAGAGTAAAACTCCTCCCCCACCATCACCACAACAATAATACTTTCTCACTAAATTATCCAATCAAATAAAATGGAAACTAGAATACAATACTCTCCCATATCCTGTAACAAACCTATCATTATGCGGAGACATACATCTCAACCTGGGTCCCATCTCCTCTCCTCTGACCCCCCAACTTTCATAAATCAATAAACTTCACTACAATAACCTACAAAGCATCAGAAATAAAATACCTGACTTCCATGCATGGATAGCCCACAACAAACCTGATATTATTGCCACAACTGAAACATGGCTACAACACTATATTAAGGACACCGAATTCCTTCCCCCAGATTTTGCCTGTCTTAGGGCTGACAGACCCTGAAAAAGAGGTGGAAGCATCTCTCTAATATATCCCATGTCCTTCACTATTGTTCCATATACAAAACCCATCCAACAGTTCTCCACAGCTGAACTTCTAGTTTCTTTCCTTAAAATGAATAATTGCAAAAACCTCTCTGTGATAGTCATTTACATTCCCCCAGGCAATAACATCCCAATTCTTGAGGAAATCCTTGCCTGGGGAACTACTAACATAAACATGAGACTATCATACTTGGAGACGTAAATATCAACTGGCTAGACATATCCCCACACCACTCTAATTGCAATATCAATCTGTATAAGTTCACCCAGCTAGCTAACACCATAACCAGGCCTAACAAAATTAATATTAATGGTCCAATCCTAGATTGGATTTTAGTTTCCAGCCCAAATAAGATTACATGTGCTGGTACACTCTCCAATAGTATAAGTGACCACTTACCAGCCTTTATACAATGTCAATATACCACAACAATTAATAAACATCAGTACAGGGTTACCAGAGATGATCCCATTTCTGTCCATCTAGCCTTGACCAATGGTTGCTTAGCATCAGCTGGGATGCACTAAAATCAGTTCCCCTTGATGAGGCAGTTGAGTTCTTCAACTCAACCTTCCTCAGCATACTAAACAGTCTCTCTCCCATTAGACAAAAGATAGTAAAGACCAAACATGCCAGCTGGCTAATAAGATCCAATAAGGATATCATGAAACACAGGGACAAATCATGGAAAATCTGGCAAAAAAACAAAAACCCATCTGACCTTGCCCAATACAAACAGCTCCAAAACCAGGTTAAGCATCTAGTACTACAAAACAAAAAAGAACAACACCTTACTTACAAAATCAACACAAGCAAAACCTAAATAAATTCTGGAGCTCTCTCAACTCTTTATTAAACTCAGTCTCTAGTAATAATCCTTGTCCAGACCCAAATAAAACACCAATTGAAATTGCTGCAACCTTCAACTCCTATTTCATACATACTACCTATCCCAAGACTAACTTGTCCACCACAGACCACTCCACAGCTAACATAAGTACGCCCCTATTCTCAACTTTACTCTGTCACCTATACCCACCTTGACTATTAAATAATTGCATCTAAAATTCAAACCATGCACAAATGCCCCTGACAATATACCTGCCAAATAAAATCTCAGCCAACTCAATCGCTTATCCTATCAGCATACTTCTCAACAGATATATACAAGAATCCTATATGCCCATCATCTGGAAAAAAAGCTTATTTCCTTCTACACAAGAGGGGCCCCAACATAGACACCACCAATGTCCACCCCATTGCTATACTATCACCTATCTCTAAGATTCTGGAAAATGTATTCCTTCTCATTGTCTTCACCATCTGACTCACAACCACATTCTCTCCCCCACCCAACATGGATTTAGGTCAGGACATAGTGCCACCACTGCCTTCATATTCTTCATGGACACTGACAACTTAGCCTGTGATGCTGGTAAAATAGTATATTCACTATTTCTTGATCTTTCTAAAGCTTTCAATACTATATCCCACTCTCTCCTTCTAACAAAACTCTCTAATATAGGTACCTCACCACAAACTCTAAACTGCTTCACTAATTACCTCACTAACAGGCAAAAATCAACTAAATGGCAGAACCCTTACTCCCCTTTCCTAAACACCACTACTGGTGTTCTTCAAGGCTCCATTTTAGGCATACTTCTGTTTAGCATATTTATCATTAACTTCCACACCACACTCTTTCAAGGCTCAGTCATCCAGTACACAGATGACCCACTATCATCTGCATTGTGAACAACTCCTCAGAACTACAACAACTCACCTCAAACACCCTCACCTCCACCAAAACTTGTCTGTCTAATAATCATCTTTCCCTGAATCCTAACAAAACCAAACTGGTAATCTTTGCCCCCAAAAAGTCCACACCCCTACAAAAGAGAACGTCATCATTCAATCCCTAAATGGTACCACCATCGACATTGTACCTAGCACAAAACTCCTAGGTGTCATCATAGACAAAATCCTCGCATTCAACCTGCACATCCAGTCCAATGTGAAAAAGACACATCAAAAGCTTGGCACTCTCTACCAACAAAAACATCTACTCAGTGCATCAGCCCAACTTTCCCTTGCCTCTTCTTTTCTATTACCCTCTTTTTTATATGGTGTCCCCCTCCTCACCAACATTCAGTCCTCTCTAAAGTCCAAACTAGAGTCATGCTGCAACAAAATTACTAAGTTTGTAATTAATGCCTCCTTCTCATCTCACCACTGCTTATCATTACGCAACCTAAAATGGCTTGAACTGCCCAACTATCTCACCTTTATCCAACTACCTACAGCTCACAAACTCATTCTTAATCGATACATATGCCCTGCTCTATCTTCTATGCTTACTTTATACCATCCTAACAGACCACTCCAATTCAACAACCAACTGCTCATAAATATAGAAAAAAACAAACTTTTGGCTGGCCATATGCTTTACTCCTTTACCATTGCAAAACTTTGGAACACCCTCCCCCAAAACTTAGATCAACCCACTCAGTAACCCTCTTCAAGACATCTCTGAAACAACACCTCTCCTCATCTTAGCTGTGCACGTGCTAACATCACATCTCATATAACCTAACTTCAGCCATCACAACTATTCTCACTCCCACTCTACTCCTCTGGCATTATCTTTTCACATCCACCTGTCTTTTTACTTAGTCCACCTCTCCAAACTGTCCACCCCCATCTTCTACTATTTCTCATTGTCCTACCATTGATCCGTCCTGTCTACTTCCTTTTCTTCCTAACCCTTATAGACATACCATTGAACCAGGCAAGACACTCAGGTACTCTCGCAGCCTACCTTAACATCATACCACCACTTATATCTGCAACAATATCCACTGACTTTGCTGATTCCTGCAACAGGACTCATATAGCCTATCGCTTAACTATTACACCTCCTAAACATATCAAACATTTAAGTACCTAGTCTTTGATTAATTCCTATATCTGCTTTGCACCCACTGCATGAAGTGTCCTATATAAATTTTGCTAGCTGACAACTACTCATATGGAATGTTCTCGTGTAAATACTCTGTATTGCTTGTATAATATCTTTGATATGAGAAGGATTACTTATGTATTTTTTTTTCACCAATTGTATAAGCTGCCAGTAATGTGTACTAAATGTCTTTATTAATGTAAATTCTGTATTGCATGTGAAATGTCTAATATGTGGAGCTTTTATCCCTGGGACTCCACTGAAAATGGACACTTCTGGCCCAGCTGGACCATCCTGGTAATCAAATGCACATAAATAAATAAATAAATAAATCACCATCTCTTGATGTTTTATTTATCCATTTCACTTACCACTCCATCATTTCCTTCTCTCTCCATCTGGATTCTCCCAGCCACCTCTGCACTTAGAATGGAAACAGGAACTGCACCTGCCAAATGGGTCCCCCAAACAACAATGACAATTAGGGGGGAGTTCCTTGATGTTATGGCTAAATTTCCCCTAATTGTATAAATACCATCTTGGGTCTCCCTATAAAAGGCACTGCTAGCCTAGTGGGTTTAATGGGGTCAACAAAGGATAAATAAAATATAATAAAACATTTTGTGTTTATGTATTAATATGAATTGATTTTAGCAAGTTGCTTATCTTTCAGTTTTTCTGTTTGGTAAATAATTTTAATTATTGTAACTTCAAATGCAGTTTGATTTGCATCTATCAAATTGCTGTGCAAAAGATTCAGGCATACAATTTCTCTTTTGTGTGCCCCCTTTTATCTGTCTCTCTCTCTCTCTCTATTTCTCTTTTTTTTTTTTTTTTTACTATGAACGTAAAGAGACTATAACCATTTGCTGAATCCAATCCTGGGATTCATAAAAGCATACCACAATAAGAATGCCTTAACTTTACAAGTTTTAATATTGCAGTATGCCTGAGCATTTCATAGGCCACTGTCTCACCAATATTTTCTTTCTGGAAGTGGCTGTAATATGGACATCAGTAGAAAAGTTGTATACATATACAGCAGTCTGTGGATGGGACTAATGCAGATTAGCCATATGCTCTCCCCTAGAAATGGTGCTGGCAATAAAATAACTCACTCCAATTAGTTAATTTTATCACTAGAGAGAAAAATGCACCCTTTCTTTTGATGTTTTTTAACCTATTCACCTCAATGGATATGGTCATTGCTTATACCATGGCTACATATAGGTATCATAGAGGAGTGTGTGTGTTAGTGTGTGTGTGTGTGTGTGTGTGTGTGTGTGTGTGTGTGTGTGTGTGTGTGTGTGTGCGTGTGCATGCATGTGCATGCTCATGTATGTGTATTTTTGAGCATGTTTGTGCACATTTCTGTGTGTCAATGAAACATTTGTTAAGTGAGCACTCAAAAGCACTAAAACTCAGAGAGTATTGAAAAAGGTGTGTAAACAGCAAGGCCAAAGATACTGCTCAGTATGGTGTTCAGAGTGAAGCCTAATCCTGAATGAGTATGTTTTAGAAGCATGTAGTGGGCTAGACTGCTTCTATACTACATATTCCTGTGGGCAAGCTGCACTTAGCAATTTGAGTAGTGATTCATATTTAAGTGCTTTCATTAAAATGTAATGTGCATTATACCAGTCACATGATTAGACAGACCATAATCCTGGTGGGCAGAAGATTTATAAAATAAAAATAAATTTATTGGTGGTCAGTGGAGTGGAACAAAGCAAGGTAGCTCTGTACAGTACACATATTTCAGAGTTGGTAGCAGCAGAGGGGTTTAAGCTACAACAATGTCTTCTCATGTTTCCATAAGTATAATGTGTCTTAATTGTCACTGAATGGATATTAGTGTGTGAAACAGTTCTAGTGTGCATGAGACTGTGTTTCTTTATCTGTTTTGGAGTGATCATTAAAACACATTGAACTTAGACTGTTTCTTGGCTTCCTAGTAATTATTAAATATTGGAGCTCACTTGTACCTCTCTATTTGCATGTACTTCACATACCTATCATACTGGAATTGTTGGTGTCATCTTCCAAAGTAGAACAGAAGCATTGCATCACTAGTTACTGCAGACTTGCTTGTGATAATTTCCAAATCATCAGATCTTGGTTTGCCCTTCTTTGTTATTTTTAGACTACTTTATCAGAGTTTGCATTTATGAAGGTTTATCATTTTCTTCTTCAGGTTAGATTGCTTTGCAGTGTCACATCCTGTGGAATTAAGGCTTGTTTCCCATTTTACAGATAATGGTACCATATTGTTTAATCAGAGTGTCTCTTTTCTACAAGTCTAGCACTCTTGTGGAACTCTTTCATCACTTGAGGTATCTGTGGTACATACAATGATTTACTCATGTGACCCAGATAAAATATACAGCAAAGCTGAAACTTGTCAATGTCCAGTTTGACCATTAGTCCACTAACTCGCTCAATGAAAAAAAGAAGTATCAAAACTGGTTACAAATTTAAAGTAGGTCAGCCTGTCTGAGTGCTATTTAACACTTCTGTGCTGCATTTGTTAATTTTGTTAAATGTATCACCATTTTTCAGCTTGCACTTAAAGAAACACCATCTGTTTGTTAGTGTACTGCTCTTAGGTTGTTTTAACAGTATGCTGATATTTCCTAATATCCTCTGATACTACAAAAGCTGTTCTGAGTTTACCAAAATATTTCTAAGTTTCTGTGTTTGTTGAAGTTCTCTTACATGTGCGCAATTTTTCCTATATTTTGTGAACATCCCAATAAGATTAGTGAACTTATTTCCAAGGATTTCTGATAATGCAGGAATTCTGACTTTTGTTGTAAAGCATTTGTTACTGCACTTCAAAACCAGTTTGTTTTGCATTAAGAGGGTTCTTTTGCACTCATGGGAGCAGAGAGCAGAATTCAACCCATCCAATTTGAGAGCTGCTGATGGAAGGCTTATTGTGTGCTTAGTTGATTGGCATGAGAGCTTAACTGTGTACAAGTATTTCATCCTGCTGGTATAAAAGCCTCAAATTTGTGCATTGCACAAACGCAGTTACCTGTGCCTTTTATATAAGAAAACCTCTCCAGTTTAAAATCCTCTATAGGAAATGCTTTCCATAGTCTACCACTGTTTACAGCTGCTTGAATAGCTGACAGTTTGTGCAGAGGTTGGTACCACTGCAGGTCATATAACAGTATACTACTAAACACTCTTGCTCTGACCTTTAAGTGGCTTTCCCCTACTCGTTCCCATCTATACTCGTTCCCATCCACTAGGGATCTGGTATAATGAATAAGCACCTCTCTGTTATGTCCTTTTCTGGCATGGTGGATATGGACATCCTGAGGCAGTGTAGTAACTGCCTCATGTTCAATGACAACCACTTAATTCTATAACAGACAAGCACAGTGTGTGAGAGATGTAGATACACATCATTGGAGGCAAAGCTCTCACATACACAGAAGACAAATGCAAACCAGGTTGTTAACATTACACTAAAACACTCACTAAAAAATACTAAGGAATAAACACATAGACCAACATATGCAGAGGTACTCACTTCTAATCTAGTCAAACCTCCAAGACCTCCCAAAAGCATCTCTCAGTAGCCCTGTGCACACTCAAAAAAGACAATACCTCACAAAACACATAACTCTGGAAATAATAGTAGCCCCACTTCCAAGCCCATAAGGCAATACACCACACGGCCAAACATTCTAGTTATTGTGGATTCCATTGTAAGACATACTGATGTCTTTTTTACCAGGTTTGATGAGGAGAAGATCACAGTGGGCTGTCTGTCTGGAGCCAGGATCCACCAGATCATACATGCACTTAGGTCTTTAAACCACAAGTACCAGTATAACACAGTCATAGTCCATGTAGGTGAAAACAACCTAAGATGTACTTCATTGGACTATGTGAAGAGAGAGACATAATGGAGCTCTCTGAATATGTGTCCCAGGCGGGTATGAATCTAGCCTTGAGTAGTATCCTATATCCCCCTGTGATGATGCCAGAGTACCAGCATAAAATGATTGACTTCAACAACTGGTTTAGCTGCTGGTGTCACAACAAGGGAATCCAATATCTGTCAACCTGGGGAGATATAACTAACAAACCACAATGCTTTGTCAGAGATGGTTTGCACTTGTCACGACTTAGCTTCCAGATAATGGCAAAAACTGTATCTATCCCTATAGTGCCTTTTTAGGAATCACCAAGTTGATAAACTCTCCAACATAACAAAAATCACTCACAACTACCTAAAGGTACTGCTGTTCAATGTTAGGAGTTTGAATAAAAAGCTGGACTCCCTGGAAGCACTTCTCACTCTGGAGAACACAGACTTATGCGCAGTCACAGAAACATGGTTCAGAACCATAGAAAGCAACCTGGCTTTCAAAGGTTACAGTGCCTTTCATACATTTTTATCCCCCTCAGCTTAGGATAAAACAAAGGGAGGAGGTGTCTCAGTGTTCATAAAGAAGAAGTACACTTTTAGACTGGTCCAACAACATGAATCACTTAAGCTGCTTTATGCCCAACTAACCATAGGTGCGACCCCCTATCATATCCTTGCTAGCTACAGATCCTGTAACATGAGTTTAGAAAAACCACACCTCCTACCTCACCCTACTGGAATTTCTTAACATTCAGCCTGACACCATACTTATGGGTGACTTTAACTACCCCACCATAAACTGAAAGACTTATATGACCCATAATTCACTTGCTCAGATATTTTTGGACTTCATTAATGCAAACAACCTAAAGCAATTATTTGCTCCCAGCTAGAGGCATAAATATATTAGATCTAGTATTCTTGAACATGAGGGAGGAATGCTGCCCCCTCCCATGCATTAACTACTCTGTGGTAAGATCTTACCGCAAAATTATCTCATTTACTATAAAAACTAATCTAGAACCCTCATCAAACTTCATACCCATTAAGAACTTTGCTAAGACCAGTTACGTCAAACTAAGTGACAGCTTATTAAACTTTCAAGCCTTTCCAAAACCAGGCAACCCTGAGGCCTACTCTATGCTATTCAGAAAAGCTCTGTAGAACCACATTCATAGCTGCATAGAAGAGGGAGTACCTGTCTGAGTCAAACCTATGATTGCTGGCAAAAATAAACCACCCTAGTGGACCCCTAGCATAAATAGGCTATTCAACAAAAGGAAAAAAATTGTCTCCAAAGGCAAGAAGGAACAGACAAATCAATGCAAAATGACACTCATCAATCTACAAAAATAAATTAGACAGCTGATCAAACCTGACAAAGCAAACTATGAGACAAAGATAGCCTCCCAGGTGAAAGAAAACCATAAGTATTTTTTTTAAATTATGTTTGTAACCTCAGGAAAACACTCAGCAATATGCTGAGTTAATCAGAAGTGGCAACAATTACACTCAGCCTGAAACTATAGCAAACCTGCTATCTGACAAGATCAGCTCAAATCCTGCACCCCCATCATCTCCTACCACATCCAAAGAAATACCTGCAACCATCCCCCTACCAGGCATTAGAAGGGGACAGGGCTTTACCGAAGTCAAAAACACAGCTTCCGTGGGTACTGACAACATTCCAGGACGCTTCTTAAATAGCTTAAAACAGAATCTGTAAGGGCCACTAGAAGCCCTCTTTAACCAGAGCATCCAAACAAGTTTTGCCCCAGAGGAATGGAGGACTGCAACGGTTGGCCCTGTGCACAAGGGGGGCCTATCAACTGACCCACAGAACTACAGGCCTATAAGCATGGCCAGTCTTTTCTGCAAGGCCAGGGAGAGAATTACCATGGATCTGATTGATAATGACATAAGACCAGGCCCAACCTGTTTTTATCAAAGGAGGGTCTTGCCTACTTAATCTGGTGTACTTCTTCGAGAAAGTCACCAGGGCCATGTATGAGGGTAACATTGTACACACAGTTATCTGGACCTAGCCAAAACTTTTAACACAATCCCCCACTTGAGGATAATAGATAAACTTAGTTAGGCATAACCCCCACATATCATTAGATTGATACCAACTGGCTTACTGACAGGACACATGTTGTCTGGATAGGTGAATCCACTTCCATTAAGAATCCTGTTACTAGCAGTGTTTAGCAGGGCTCAGTTTTGGGACCTCTTCTGTTTGGTATATACTTCTCTGAAGTGAAGGCCAGTGTTGGGGATCTCTGGCTCATCAAGTTAACTGATGACTGTAAGGTGGGAGCAATCATTAAAGCCCCAAATGATCTTGGCATCATAGAAACAGGCCAAAAAATGATGACTGGTGCCAAAACCATGGTCTGAGATGAAATGCTAAAAAATGCATAATCACGCCCTTTGGTAAAGCAGATATCCCCGCAAATTATAATATTGATAGCACACCCCTAAAAGTAGACCCCAGTATTGTAGGACCTTAGAACACGGCTAGATAATAACCTAAACTTTGACCTCCAGGTAGTTATTGAAGTGAGGGAATACTTCTGTGTGGCTTAACTTACAAGTAAAGGCATGGCATCAAGATCAAAGGAAGTCACAGTGGCATTGTACTTGACCCTCATCAGGCTCATATTCAAGTACAATGTTCCCTTCTGCATGCACTTAACCAGGTACTTAGACCAATTGGAGTGGCCTCAGAGGTTTCTCACTAAAAAAGTACAAAGCGTAAGGCACATATCTTATGCAGACCGACTAAACGCCCTATCTCTTTACTCTGTCTCACATTCTTTATTGCAAGGGGACTTATGCCTAACCTACAAGGCATTGTCTGATATACCCCTGATGAAAATTTTACATATTTGCAAGAAAAAGTATACATGGGTTACCTGTTCCATAGACCTGAACCTTACTGTATTTGTGATCTAACAGAACTTGCAAGAGAGACAGATTCATATCGGAAAGGCTACCTTGTCTATGGAATAAACTTCTCATCTTCATAAAACAAAGCACGTCCCTCAGTTTCTTGAAAAAAATTTGGATAAATGGATGGGGAACCGTAAATTCAGTCCTGAGGTACTGCCCATGTTCTTTATGGATAGAGGCAGACTGTAAAATGACTCAGGCCTTCAGCACCTAAAGACCCATTTCCCTGAAAGTACCCCATCCCATATCTGGGGAATTAAGATATAATATTGTTTAAAATTCATTACAAAAGATAGTTAGGTATAAATAAAAGTTCGTGGAAAGCTCTGTAAAACTGAACAAATACTTTTTACATTTCACATTGTTGACCGGGGCTGGGCCTATAATTTTAATAAAAAAACAACCTAAAAGTACAACACACCAATGAAAAAAAAATAAAAAAATTAAAAAAATGGATAAATGGATAAATAAATAAATATATATAAATATATATAAATAAATAAACAAACACAAAGTACAGTACACAGTACCTATATGTGTGTATATGTGTTCTCTGCCTATAACATAAAACTCTTAGAAAGTGTAATGCGACACATTCACAACAATCCTCGATGCGATGTTCTGAATTATGTACAAGAACATCTAAAAAACACATCCAACAGTCACTAAACAACATAGGTACACCCAGTAAGTACCCACAGCCAGCTGCCCGCGCCAAATGGACATACTAATAACATTTTGTGACTTTTTGTGACTTATTATATATTAATTATGTTGTTGTTAATATTAAAATATTATAAGGTATAAATTATATATAAATTAAAAATTATATAAAAATTGTTTATATATATGTATATAAAAATATATATAAATATGTAAATTAAGAATAAATATCATAAATATAAAAAATATATATAAGAAATATTGTATTGAAAATTGTGTATTCAGTACTTGATTATTTTGTATTTATAATTTTTATATATTTATTTAATTTTAATATTTTATAACATTTTAATATATAAATATATATGTAAGGAATATATATGCATATAAACAGTTGTAGATTGGATAAATTAAATTAAATAACATAGTTCAGTAGATTTTAGATTTTAGATTTCATTTCCCATGTCTCTTAGGATCACTTGCTAGAACTTTTAATGCTGGACTGATGGAAATGTGGTCATTAAGTTTACCACTACCTGTAATTCTTTCAGGGTGCTCTACCTCCTCCAATACCCAAAAACTTGAAGTGGGCTGTAAACAAAATCAAAATGTGTGTCTATAGTGCATTTATTTTCATTAAGCTTGTTGATATCTCTCATGTGCTCATAAATTCTAGACATAAGATTTGTGCTTTACTTATAATAGATAATACTGTACATAATTCCTACGATCCATTATTGGTAATAATGTAGTTTTTTGCGTGCAAACTCATATACTGGAGAGATTAAATATAACGCAAGTTTTTTTAAAATGTGGGTTTCACCAGTTTCATGTATTCATCTATTTATCCATTTTTAAACATTTTTAAACTTTTTTATTCATTGGTGTGTTACTTTTTTGTTGTTTTTACTTTAAAAAAATTGTCTAGCCAGCCCCCCGGCCAATGTGAAAAAATGTAAAAGTATTGTTTTTATTTATACCTAACTATCTTTTGTAATGAATTTTTAAAAATGTATCTTGTCAGACCAATAAGAAAGATGTATGGGTTATAAAGAAATGAACTTGATTATGGAAAACTTTTTTCCTGTTAAGATATAATATTGTCATATCCTGGGTATTATTGGCAAAGCTTGTAAAGGGTCTTGTGTCATAAGTCCAGCAATCACCTATGAACCTATGACTCCTGCATTCCCTCCAAATCAACTTATTTTCTTATTCTAAATTTTTATGGAGTCATGTAAAAATTGGCATTACTATGGATTCCTGCATTCTTACTTAGCTTTGAATGAACTCATACTACCTGTAACCAGCTCCCTCTTGTTTACTTTACTACATAGTAAAGGAACTTGTCTTTCTCTTTTGTATTACTGTTCTTGAAGCATTTCACTTATTATTGGTGTATTAATGCTTTCCAGTAATAATTGCATTCCCCCTTCAAGGCTGTTCTTATAATTCCCTCCAACTTCTTCATTTTATTGAGAACTCATCCTGTTTTAAGAGTACTGGTTTATATACAACCCTTGTGAAGATGATGATGCTCTTTTGCTGTCTTCTGTGTAAACCACGGTTTATGTTCCTACAAACAATTTAGGATGCTGAGATTCCCTCACATGAGTGGCTCTGTTATCTTGCTGCAGGGTGGCAGAAAATACATCTTGAACTAAATGAATCATAGCTCTGACTGTTTTATTATTCATGGTTAAACAGAAAAAAATGTCCACTCTAACTGTATAATCTAAATGTTTACCTGTTTCAGTCATAGATATTTCCCATAAAGAGCAGATGATGCCAGCAGGGACATATTAAACAAGTG